>NC_092159.1:62321452-62506452 GCF_045791955.1 Oncorhynchus clarkii lewisi | reverse complement strand
CTATTGAAGTCTCCAGAACTTCAGGATTATCAGAAGCGGGTCTGGGTCTATTGAAGTCTCCAGAACTTCAGGATTATCAGAAGCGGGTCTGGGTCTATTGAAGTCTCCAGAACGTCAGAGAGGATCCTAGATGCACACTATATTTAAGACAAAATACTGTATGTTCCCTCTAGTCAAACATCTTAACTTCAGTAGCCCTCCACTGTCCTTGGGTTTCAGAACCGATGAGTTTTATAAACCTCTGTCCTTCTTCAGCTTGTTATTTATCAGCAAAATGGGAAAGAGGTTATTGAATGAATCAGTCTTTGTTATTTCACCTTGGAAAGTATGGTTGTATTATATTCCTTGCTGAGAGAAAACACTGCCTTAGGAAAGTATTTTTCGTTACAGCCTTATTCTAAAAGGAATTAAATAAATAAAAATCCTCAGCAATCTACACACAATACCCCATAGTGACATCACAATACCCCATAGTGACAAAGCACATTTTTGGGGGGGCAAATTTATTAAAATCTATGAACCGAAATACCTCATTTACTCAGACCCTTTTGCTATGAGACTCGAAATTGAGCTCAGGTGCATCCAGTTTCCATTGACCATCCTTGAGACGTTTCTACAACTTGATTGGAGTTCACCTGTGGTACATTCAATTGATGAAAGGCACACACCTGTCTATATAAAGGTCCCACAGTTGACAGTGCATGTCAGAGAAATAACCAAGCCATGAGGTTGAAGGAATTGTCTGTAGAGCCCCGAGACAGGATTGTGTTGAGGCACATATCTGGTGAAGGGTACCAAAACATTTCTGCAGGTCACCAAGAACACAGTGGCCTCCATCATTCTTAGATGGAAGAAGTTTGGAACCACCAAGACTCTTCCTAGAGCTGGCCGCCCTGCCAAACTGAGCAATCAGGGGGAGAAGGGCCTTGGTCAGGGAGGTGACTAAGAACCCAATGGTCACTCTGACAGAGCTCTAGAATTCCTCTGTAGAGATGGGAGAACCTTCCATAAGGACAGCCATCTCTGCAGCACGCCATAAATCAGGCCTTTTTGGACAGATGGAAACCACTCCTCAGTAAAAGACACGACAGCCCGCATGGAGTTTGCCAAAAGGCACCTAAAGACTCTCAGACCGTGAGAAACAAGATTCTCTAGTCTGATGAAACCAAGATTGATCTCTTTGGGATGAATGCCAAACGTTACGTCTGGAGGAAACCTGGCACCATCCCCACGGTGAAGCATGGTGGTGGCAGAATCCTGTTGTGGGGATGTTTTTCATCGGCATGGACTGGGAGACTAGTCAGCATCGAGGCAAAGATGAACATAGCAAAGTACAGAGATATCCTTGATGAAAACCTGCTTAAGAGCTCTCAGGTCCTCAGACTGGGGCGACGGTTCACCTTCCAACAGGACAACGACCCAAAGCACACAGCCAAGAGAATGCATGAATGGCTTCGTGACAAATCTCTGAATGTCCTTGAGTGGCCCAGCCAGAGTCCGGACTTGAACCCGATTGAACATCTCCGGAGAGACCTGAAAATAGCTGTGCAGCAACACTCCCCATCAGACCTGACAGAGTTTGGGAGGATCTGCAGAGCAGAATGTTAGAAACTCCCCAAAAAGCAGGTGTGCCAAGCTTGTAGTGTCATTACTAAGAAGACTCAATGCTGTAATCGCTGGGATTTGAATTCCAATATTTAAGTTTTTTTGTTCTTAATAAATTATAAAAAATGTCTAAACCTGTTTTTGCTTTGCTTTTCATTATGGGGTATTGTGTGTGTGTAGATTGAGGGAGGGGGGACGGGACAATTTAATCAATTTTAGAATAAGGCTGTAATCGAACAAAATGTGGAAAAAGTCAAGGGGTCTGAATACTTTCGAAAGGCAGTGTATCCCAACTGACTAGTTGATTCAGTTGAACCTTGAAGCGAGTGAATACTGTGGCTTTTAACGCACACTCTCATTCCATTGGGAAAAAATGAATGGGGGAAACCTTCAATAACTTGTTTAAATTTTGTATTTGGCCAATCAAATGGAAGTATTACGTGACAAGAACATGAAGGTATTCAGAGAGACCTGACATTACATTTCATCTCTATATTGATATGTAATGGGGTGCAACTTTGGGTTTTTAGAAGTGAGGGGACGACAATGATAAAACTGGGGAGGGGGCATGATATATATTTTCCAAACAGTCTACTCGACCGCTCCGAGACGTCCACATGGTCCTAAAGCACACCGGTGCCTCGTTTTTGTATCACATTACAATGGTAATGGGCGGAGATAAAAATGCAATTTCAGAATGTGGGGTGGGGGGGCATGCCTCCAGTGAAAGTTGCTTCCCTGTTAATGAGAGACGGTACACTACAGGTTTCTGTTACTACAAAGTGTTTCATGCTCAATCTCGTGATATATTGAACTTGGACATTTTAGAAAAAGGGGAATTGGAAAGGGTGGAGAGATGGATCAGAGGGGCAGAGGGAAAAGAAGGGGTACGGAAAGGATGAGTTGATTGATTTCTATGGTGTTCTTCCAGGGCATGGCATCTACCATCTCTACCATCAGCCTCGTCTCCGAGAGGCACTTCCTGTGCCCGCTGTGTAAGGACATCTTCAGCAGTCCCGTGACTACTCCGTGTGGCCACAGTTTCTGTCAGGACTGCCTGTGTGGGTACGTCCCCCCTTTATCTTACGATTATAAATTATTATAAATGGAGGTCGGGGGGTGTCTGATATCGTTTGTTGAACTTTATTGAAAGCATTGCAGAGGATCCATACATTGTTGTTCACTAGCTCTGAAGCTCAAATAGTGCATGAGTAAAACATGGACTGGAGTACTGAGAGCATCATCAGAATAATAAAAACATGGACTGGGCTCATTACAGGTACTGGACCCGGCACCGTTCAGACTACTGTCCCCTCTGCAAGAGGTTGTTCCATTCCAGGCCAGACCTTAGTATCAACCGCATCCTGGCTGACGTCTGTGACAACTACAGGAAGACACGGCCTGAGAGCCCTGAGGAGAGCCACGACACGGTACTCTACTGACCTTAGTGCAACATATTGTGACATTAAGAGGTTCAAGACGCTACGGTGTACCTGTAATAGATACCTTGGTGTCATGATACCTTGGTGTAATCCTCTCGATGTTATGATACCTTGGTGTAATCCTCTTGGTGTCATGATACCTTGGTGTAATCCTCTTGGTGCCATGATACCTTGGTATAATCCTCTTGGTGTCATGATACCTTGGTGTAATCATATTGGTGTCATGATACCTTGGTGTAATCCTCTTGGTGCCATGATACCTTGGTGTAATCCTCTTGGTGTCATGATACCTTGGTGTAATCCTCTTGATGTCATGATACCTTGGTGTAATCATATTGGTGTCATGATACCTTGGTGTAATCCTCTTGGTGCCATGATACCTTGGTGTAATCCTCTTGGTGTCATGATACCTTGGTGTAATCCTCTTGATGTCATGATACCTTGGTGTAATCCTGTTGATGTTATGATACCTTGGTGTAATCCTCTTGGTGCCATGATACCTTGGTGTAATCCTCTTGGTGTCATGATACCTTGGTGTAATCCTCTTGATGTCATGATACCTTGGTGTAATCCTCTTGGTGTCGTGATACCTTGGTGTAATCCTCTTGATGTTATGATACCTGGTGTAATCCTCTTGATGTCATGATACCTTGGTGTAATCCTCTTGATGTCATGATACCTTGGTGTAATCCTTGTGATATCATGATACCATGGTGTAATCCTCTTGATGTCATGATACCTGGTGTAATCATCTTGATGTCATGATACCTTGGTGTAATCCTCTTGATGTTATGATACCTGGTGTAATCCTCTTGATGTTATGATACCTGGTGTAATCATCTTGATGTCATGATACCTTGGTGTAATCCTCTTGATGTTATGATACCTGGTGTAATCCTCTTGATGTTATGATACCTTGGTGTAATCCTCTTCTGCAGCCACAGGTTGTAGACATTGACCAGATGATCCAGGAGCGACTGAAGAAAGTTGACAGACTCAGACACTCCCTGCAGCTCCTCAAAGTGAGTCCCGATCCCAAATGGACCAAGCCTGTTCCTGGAGAGCTACCTAACTCCAACTCCAGTTATAACTAACCTGATTCAGTTTATCAACCAGCTAATTATTATAATCAGGTGCGCTAGATTAGGGTTGTAGTGAAAACCTACAGGATGGTATCTCTCCAGGTACAGGGTTAGAGAGGTCCTAGAGGATGGTATCTCTCCAGGTACAGGGTTAGAGAGGTCCTACAGGATGGTATCTCTCCAGGTACAGGGTTAGAGAGGTCCTACAGGATGGTATCTCTCCAGGCACAGGGTTAGAGAGGCCCTACAGGATGGTATCTCTCCAGGTACAGGGTTAGATAGGTCCTACAGGATGGTATCTCTCCAGGTACAGGGTTAGAGAGGTCCTACAGGATGGTATCTCTCCAGGTACAGGGTTCGAGAGGTCCTACAGGATGGTATCTCTCCAGGTACAGGGTTCGAGAGGTCCTACAGGATGGTATCTCTCCAGGTACAGGGTTCGAGAGGTCCTACAGGATGGTATCTCTCCAGGTACAGTGTTCGAGAGGTCCTACAGGATGGTATCTCTCCAGGTACAGGGTTAGAGAGGTCCTACAGGATGGTATCTCTCCATGTACAGGGTTAGAGAGGTCCTACAGGATGGTATCTCTCCAGGTACAGGGTTAGAGAGGTCCTACAGGATAGTAGATCTCCAGGTACAGGGTTAGAGAGGTCCTACAGGATGGTATCTCTCCAGGTACAGGGTTCGAGAGGTCCTACAGGATGGTATCTCTCCAGGTACAGGGTTCGAGAGGTCCTACAGGATGGTATCTCTCCAGGTGCAGGGTTCGAGAGGTCCTACAGGATGGTATCTCTCCAGGTACAGTGTTCGAGAGGTCCTACAGGATGGTATCTCTCCAGGTACAGGGTTAGAGAGGTCCTACAGGATGGTATCTCTCCAGGTACAGGGTTAGAGAGGTCCTACAGGATGGTATCTCTCCAGGTACAGGGTTAGAGAGGTCCTACAGGATAGTAGATCTCCAGGTACAGGGTTAGAGAGGTCCTACAGGATAGTAGATCTCCAGGTACAGGGTTAGAGAGGTCCTACAGGATGGTATCTCTCCAGGTAAAGGGTTAGAGAGGTCCTACAGGATGGTATCTCTCCAGGTACAGGGTTAGAGAGGTCCTACAGGATGGTATCTCTCCAGGTACAGGGTTCGAGAGGTCCTACAGGATGGTATCTCTCCAGGTACAGGGTTCGAGAGGTCCTACAGGATGGTATCTCTCCAGGTACAGGGTTCGAGAGGTCCTACAGGATGGTATCTCTCCAGGTACAGTGTTCGAGAGGTCCTACAGGATGGTATCTCTCCAGGTACAGGGTTAGAGAGGTCCTACAGGATGGTATCTCTCCAGGTACAGGGTTAGAGAGGTCCTACAGGATGGTATCTCTCCAGGTACAGGGTTAGAGAGGTCCTACAGGATAGTAGATCTCCAGGTACAGGGTTAGAGAGGTCCTACAGGATAGTATCTCTCCAGGTACAGTGTTCGAGAGGTCCTACAGGATGGTATCTCTCCAGGTACAGGGTTAGAGAGGTCCTACAGGATAGTATATCTCCAGGTACAGGGTTAGAGAGGTCCTACAGGATGGTATCTCTCCAGGTACAGGGTTAGAGAGGTCCTACAGGATGGTATCTCTCCAGGTACAGGGTTAGAGAGGTCCTACAGGATGGTATCTCTCCAGGTACAGGGTTAGAGAGGTCCTACAGGATGGTATCTCTCCAGGTGCAGGGTTAGAGAGGCCCTACAGGATGGTATCTCTCCAGGTGCAGGGTTAGAGAGGCCCTACAGGATGGTATCTCTCCAGGTGCAGGGTTAGAGAGGCCCTACAGGATGGTATCTCTCCAGGTACAGGGTTAGAGAGGTCCTACACCCTACGCCCTTATGTAGATCTAGATGAGTTAGACAAATCCACCACCCTTACCACATACATGTTTTGTCCAATCACACCTTATCATCTTAAAGTGATGTGAGATACAGACATGTATTTTATCCAATCAGAACTGATGTCTGAGATATTGACATGTCTCTTGTCCAATTAGAACTCGTCTGAGATACAGACATGTCTTTTGTCCAATCAGAACTCGTGTGTGAGGGAGGTGCGTGAGAGCCAGAAGGTGTTCTCTGCCCTTGTCAGTTCCATGGAGAAGAGCCACAAGGCCGTGGTGGCAGCCATTGAGGAGAGACAGGGGGAGGAGGAGGTCTGTAAATGTACAGTAATACTCTGATTTATTTATGAATTTATAAACTTAGATTAAAAATAATAACGAATTGGATTTATTTACCTCCTTTCTTGTGAATGAGTTACAAAAATCACTTTACATAGTAAGGGGAAAACTCACCTCATCCACCACCTATTGACAGAATACAATGTGATTATCAATATACCAAATGTAACAATGTTTGTGTTTCTTTAGAGGATTGTTGAGAAGCTGGTGAAGGAGCTGGAACAGGAGATTCTACAGCTGAGGAATGGAGACATTGACCTGGGGCCTTGTCATTCTCAGCAGAGCAATGATGAGCTCTGTGGTGGTGGTGGTGGTCAGAAGAGTGTTGCAGTGGTAAGCATGGCGTAGGGTGAAGTCGCCCCTAGACGCTAGTTTTGGGCCAGTTTAGCATTTTCTCCAATAATGGTTAAGGTTTAGATTGAGGGAAAGGAAGCTGATCCTAGATCTGTACCTAGGGGAAACTTCACCCCAGAGCGGTAATCATATACATAAGCAATAAGGCCCGAGGGAGTGTGGCATATAATCAATATACCAGAGCCAAGGGCTGTTCTTATGCACGACGCAACGCAGAGTACGGACTGGATACAGACCTTAAAACTGGTTACCAACGTCATTAGAACAGTAAAAATATGTGTTCTTTCATACCCGTGGTATACCACGACATTCAGCCAATCAGCATTCAGGGCTCGAACCACCCAGTTTATAATGTCTGATATACCCTTGGATTTCATCCAATCAGAATTCAGGGCTCGAACTACCCGGTTTATAATGTAGATTAGGACACAGTAGGTCGACACGTGTCTCAATTTCCAAAAAGAGTTTGTGAAACAGAGTTTCTTAACAGTTTCTATCATGACCACAGAAGAAAAGGCTTGAACCCTTAAATTAGTCCCCCAACCACTTATATTTCATCTTAAAATATAGCCGTGTTTGTTTGTTTGTCCTCTATGAACGTCGCAGAGCACCACTTCCACCACGGGCTACTCTGAGAGGAGGGACTGGTCCAAGGTTTCCATGGAGACAGACCCCTGTATGGGCGTGACCAGGAGAGCAGTGTCAGACCTGATGGACGTGGTTAAAGGAGAGCTCCGTAGACTCTCTAAAGCTGGTTAGTATTTACACTACAGGTACGATCATGTCATCCTGGATCCATCTCTTACAGTTCTACTTCCACCCTCAACACTTTAGTAGACCACATGTTTTGTGTTGATTAGAAATCTGTCAGCATCTGATAAATGATTACTGTATTATTCTACTGTTATCTTTAGTTATCTGTTATCTTTAGGGTGAGTGAAATGTTAGATCTGTTTATCTGGGAAGGATTCTTATGGAACTGTTATCTTTAGGGTGAGTGTGAGTGTAATGTCAGATCAGTTTGTCTGGGAAGGATTCTTACTGGAGCTGTTATCTTTAGGGTGAGTGAAATGTTAGATCTGTTTATCTGGGAAGGATTCTTACTGGAGCTGTTATCTTTAGGGTGAGTGTGAGTGTAATGTCAGATCTGTTTGTCTGGGAAGGATTCTTATGGAACTGTTAGCTTTAGGGTGAGTGACATGTCAGATCTGTTTGTCTGGGAAGGATTCTTATGGAACTGTTATCTTTAGGGTGAGTGAAATGTCAGATCTGTTTGTCTGGGAAGGATTCTTATGGAACTGTTATCTTTAGGGTGAGTGAAATGTCAGATCTGTTTGTCTGGGAAGGATTCTTACTGGAGCTGTTATCTTTTGCAGAGCTGAAGAAAATACAGAAATACACAGGTATGTCTCCACCTGCCCAAAGAGTTAGATACGCCATAATATCTATTTTTTGTTGTTCTTAAAGGACCAGTGCAGTCAACATTCAGTTGTTCTGTGTTTTATATCATATTGTACAACAGCTGATGAAACTAACACTGTAAAAGTGTGGGAAAGTGTTATTTCCTGACTGTATCTTAATCAGCAGGTGTGCGTGGGCGGAAGTTTAGACTTTCCATTGTGACATCACAATGTGGTAAATTGGTTAATAGACTAATAACAAAGAGAGTTCCAAACCTCTCTGCCAATAACAGCTAGTCTTCAGTTTCCCCCACCCCTACTCAGACCACTCCCAGACAGTCCTAGCCTAAATCTTGCTTGAGAAATACTTTTGAAATTTTTGCCCATTTTAATGGAAATACATAATTATTACTCAGAAAATAATTTGATATTGAATTAAGAATGGCGGCGTTGGGCCGTCAAAGTACTTGTTTTACCAAGGTGCGTTTTCTGTTGCCATGGCACTTATATGTTTCTCTCTCCATCCTCTACCCTAGTAGACATCTCCCTGAGTCCCAAGACGGCCCACGCCTTCCTCTCGGTCTCAGACGACCGGAAACAGGTGCGACACACAGACAAACACCAGGAGGTCCCAGACAACCCCAAGAGGTTTGACCGCGTGGCCAACATCCTGGGAAGAGAATCCTTCAGCAGCGGCAGGTACTGTAATGTCCCTCTTTATACTGTTTGCCTATATAACAGAATTCTATATCTATATATCTATATTATCATAAAGATCTATGATCATATATCTATGGTACTTAGAACGGCTGTCAGGCCGTCTGATATAGTTTGTTTGTTGAACTTCACTGAAACTATTCACTCATGACTCTTTACCTTTAACTTTAACTAGTGCTGTAGTAAAACATGGACTGGATTTCAATACTAAGCTCATCAGTTATAATGATGAAAACATGGACTGGACTTCAATACAAGGTTCATCAGTTATAATGATGAAAACCTGGACTGAACTTGAATACAAAGTTCATCAGTTAGAATGACGAAAACATTGATTCCATTCCAGGTACTACTGGACTAATGTTGACTCCATTCCAGGTACTACTGGACTAATGTTGACTCCATTCCAGGTACTACTGGACTAATGTTGACTCCATTCCAGGTACTACTGGACTAATGTTGACTCCATTCCAGGTACTAATGTTGACTCCATTCCAGGTACTAATGTTGACTCCATTCCAGGTACTAATGTTGACTCCATTCCAGGTACTAATGTTGACTCCATTCCAGGTACTAATGTTGACTCCATTCCAGATACTAATGTTGACTCCATTCCAGGTACTAATGTTGACTCCATTCCAGGTACTAATGTTGACTCCATTCCAGATACTAATGTTGACTCCATTCCAGGTACTAATGTTGACTCCATTCCAGGTACTAATGTTGACTCCATTCCAGATACTAATGTTGACTCCATTCCAGGTACTACTGGGAGGTGGAGGTGGGAGAGAAGATAGAGTGGAACCTGGGCGTGGCCAGACAGTCCATCAACAGGAAAGGGAAGTTTACAGTCAGCCCAGCCAATGGCTTCTGGACACTGAGCCTAAAGAGCGGGGGTCAATACGTAGCTAACACCTCCCCCACTGTCACCCCCTTGGGCCTGGAGCAGAAGCCCAGGAAGGTGGGGGTGTTTCTGGACTACGTGGAGGGCCGAGTGTCCTTCTACTGCGCGGAGACTGGGGTTCACATCCATGCGTTTACAGATGGCTTCACTGATAGACTACATCCACTCTTTAGTCCTGGGAGGCAACATGGGGGCAGGAATATCGCTCCTCTGACTATTTGTACTACCTTCTGTAGCATCTGAGCCCCCTGACTTAACCCCCACGCCTGGAATAGTCATTTAATCATGTCATTATGTAGCCTAATGTAGAATAAGGCTCACTCGGTCCTCTCTCACGTCTGCATTTTCAGTTGGATAAACCGGCTTCTTTCCTAATATTGAGTTAATGCAGTGTCTGTGTTATCAGGCAATGAGCTGGGTAATCAATAGTAATGCTATAATTTATTTTAATTATAATTTATGACAGTATATATGAACCCTCAAATGTATTTTTTTTACAAAGTGTTGACTTTTTTAAAATTCTGTGCATCATTAAAAAATCTGTAAATTATTCACAGACATTCTAGTTCTAGAATGTCTGAGTCATTTCATAAACCATGCTGCAGGCCCTAACTATTTGTTTGATAACAAGAAACCTTGACCATTCATGCTACCTAGCTAACAGCGGGCCACCTAGCTGGCCACCTAGCTGGCTACCTAGCTGGCTACCTAGCTGGCTAACAGCTGGCTACCTAGCTGGCTAACAGCTGGATAGATACTCCAGGTGATGTGCTTGAAAGGTAGGATCGATCATCTCTTTTTCTAGTTCCCCTGTGACTGTCTGGCGCTCCTAACTTCTTAAAGGTCCAATGCAGACATTTTGATTTAAATGTCAAATCATTTCTGGGTAACAATGAAGTGCCTAACTGTGATTGTTTTCAATTGAAATGGTCAAAGAGAAACAAAAAATTAGCTTCTTTAAAAAAAGAGCAATTTCTCAAACAAGAATTTTGCTAGGGCTGTCTGGGAGTGGTCTGAGTAGGGGAGGGAGAAACTGAAAACTAGCTGTTATTGGCAGAGAGGTTTGGAACTATCTTTCTTATTGGTCTACTACCAATTTATGAGCTGGTGATGTCACCAGGAAGGCCAAAACTCCATCCCACCAGAACAGGCTGTCATTTCAGGCGGTCTTTTTAAACAGCTCGTACACTACAAGGGCATTATCATAAATTTCACAATTGCACAGATTTATTCCAATCTCATAGTGTGGAAATATATCAACACAGAAAGGTCTAGTTTTTGATTGAACTGGGCCTTTAAAGTTGTCAGCACCACACGTGCTCCCACCCACTACAAGACTATCCACTCACTATCCACCCACTACAAGACTATACACTACAAGACTATCCACTCACTATCCACCCACTACAAGACTATCCACTCACTATCCACCCACTACAAGACTATCCACTCACTATCCACCCACTACAAGACCATCCACCCACTACAAGACAATCTATCCACTACAAGACTATCCACTCACTATCCACCCACTACAAGACTATCCACTCACTATCCACCCACTACAAGACTATCCACTACAAGACTATCCACTCACTATCCACCCACTACAAGACTATCCACTCACTATCCACCCACTACAAGACTATCCACTCACTATCCACCCACTACAAGACCATCCATCCACTACAAGACAATCTATCCACTACAAGACTATCCACTCACTATCCACCCACTACTAGACCATCTATCCACTACAAGACCATCTATCCACTACAAGACCATCTATCCACTACAATACCATCTATCCACTACAAGACCAACTATCCACTACAAGACCATCTATCCACTAGAAGACCAACTATCCACTACAAGACCATCTATCCACTAGAAGACCATCTATCCACTAGAAGACCAACTATCCACTACAAGACCATGGTGTTTACCTACGGAGCAGCAAGGTGAACTGCCTTCAGGCTGAAACCCTACATCCCAACCTCCCGAGTGGTGCAGCGGTCTAAGGCACTGCATCTCAGTGCTAGAGGCATCACTACAGACCCTGGTTTGATTCCAGGCTGTATCACAACCGGACGTGATTGGGAGTCCCATAGGGTGGCGCACAATTGGCTCACCGTCGTCCGGGTTAGGGTTTGGTTAAATAAAAAAATAAAAAACCCTGAGTACTCCGTTCTGGTGTCTTGGTCCTCCCACCCCTAGGGGAGGGCAGTTCCCACTCAGCCCAGTCAAAGTTCTTCTCTGTCCTGGCACCCCAATGGTGGAACGAGCTTCCTCATGAAGCTAGGACAGCAGAGTCCCTGTCCATCTTCTGAAGACGTGTGTACCTCTCCAAAGAGTATCTTGAATAAGACATCCCACTCTTATTTCCCCTCCAACTTAAATTAAACTTCTCTTTTCCTACAAGCACTGACCTTGCTGATAACTACTTCATTGAGTTGAGTGTCCCACCTTGCTATTTTAAGATGAATGCTCTGACTGTAAGTCACTCTGGATAAGAGCGTCTGGTAAATTACTTAAATGTAAATCGTAAAGAAAGTTTTATTTCGATCCCTGTCTGTTCTCCCAGTACTTCCTGTTTCTTTCGTGGGTTAGTTGAATTCCCGTCGTTGATCAGCATGGTTAACGGGTTGATGGTTGGTTACCACAGCTACAACGGTTCTTTCGTAACTTCCAAAGGTCAAGTTAAAGGCAGGTCTTTAGGAGACAGGAGACATGTGAACAGGAGGTAGAATAAAGGGAGAGAACTGAACTAGAGCCCTATGTGACCCGCCTCAGTCACCAACTTCAGTTGAACACATAAAACATTAGAAACGGGGAGATGAAAAGAATGGAGCACATCAAAGAACAAGCGAGGCGAAAAGATGAAAAAGAAGACAGAATGGGTTGTTGGCCTGGATGGATGGAGGAATGAATGGATGATGGTGTGGGGGTGTCGGAGAGAGAGAACAGCAGTGGAGAACAGAGTGTCATTGTACTTGAACACCAGGCACTGGGAGACACACACACACACACACAAACACGGCTACACACACTGTCACACACGCTTACACAGACACACTGACAGACACACAAGCGTATGCTTCTACCCACTGCCACACAGACTTGCGCTAGCTGGCATCTCAGAGGGCAGCCCTCTCTCCAGTCCTGTCCTGTCCTGGGTGTTGAAGCTAGCTGGATGTTGAAGCTCTTCACCCCCTCTGCAGAAGCCAACCTGACCTCTCAGGTCCTCGTTCGTACCTGTGGACTGAGCTGAACCTTCCAAGGCCTCTGTCTCTGCCTCCCCCTGAACCAGCCAACCCGGTTACCTACATCCACCTCTGACCTATACAACCACAGCTCCACAGGACTGCTGAAGAACACGTTGCTTCTCCAACGACTGCTTGGAAGAGGAGAGGAGATTCATCACACTCCATCTGAGGTGACTAATGTACTCTAATGTATTGTTGATTTGTGTGTTGAAAATACTACGGCGTTAGTAGAGTCAACAAAAGCATTGTGGTACTGAAACCTTCCACCTCAAGGTAAAGAAGGTGCATTCCATAGCTTGTTGGACCTGTCTGTGTCAGGATCTCACTGTCTATTATACTAATGTGTTTATTCTCTTTTAGGATCTCACTGTTATACTAATGTGTTTATTCTCTTTTAGGATCTCACTGTCTATTATACTAATGTGTTTATTCTCTTTTAGGATCTCACTGTTATACTAATGTGTTTATTCTCTTTTAGGATCTCACTGTCTATTATACTAATGTGTTTATTCTCTTTTAGGATCTCACTGTCTATTATACTAATGTGTTTCTTGTCTTTTATCATTAGTATGATACTGTAATTTATAAACTGGGTGGTTCAAGCCCTGAATGTTGATTGGCTGAGAGCCGTGGTGTACCGTATACCACGGGTACGACAAATCATTTCTTTCTACTGCTCTATTTACGTTGGTAACCAGTTTATAATGGCAATAAGGCACCTCGGGGGTGTGTGGCATATGATCAATATACCATGACTAAGGGCTGTATCCAGGCACTCTGCGTTGTGTCGTGCTTAAGAACAGCCCTTAGCTGTGGTATATTGGCCATATACCACACCATATACCACACCATATACCACACCATATACCACACCCCCCCAGGCCTTATTGCTTAAGTATCTGATGCCTATTCTTTTTTTTTAAACAATGTGGCATGAAACTAGAGAGGGGAAACTAAAGATAAAGGTCCATCCCCTGTTAGACAATATGTTAATCATAGTCTTATTTCATCATCCCACTGGGCACAGATGTCAATTTAATGTCAAGTTTGGATTTACATTTGGTTGAGTTGTCAACTAACCGTGAATTCAACTTGAAATGAACAACAGATGTCACCATGTCATTGGTTTTGGGTTAAAAGTTAGGTGAAATAAAAACATGACTTTTTGATCCGATAAGTTTTCCACGTTGATTCAACGTCATCACGTAGATTTTTTGTTGTTGTTGAAATGACGTGGAAACAACGATGATTCAACCAATTTTTGCCCAGCGGGTTAACCTCTATCAATTTTGCCGATACAAGTAGTGATTGATCCATCTATTGTATCAGTCCAGCTGTTATTTCTCCCTGTGTAATTAAGAACAGAGTTAAACCGAGCTGGGTCCTCAGTCAACAGAGCCTGGGCCCACTGTACCAGTCCTGTATGAAAGCCCTGCTGTGTTCCGATCCTCCTCATGTTTTTCTGAGATAACCCAGTGTTCAGGCCAGGCAGGCGTAGCAGCTCGTAGCTCCAACACCCACAGCAGCACAGTCAATGGAAACCGTTCTCTCTCTGCTCCTTCGGGTCCACACTGGAATCCAGTCACTCTCAGCCCCCCCCCCCCCCCCCCCTGCCTGTTTACAAATAGTTATGATAAACATTAGTTACAGTAGCTAAACACTGGGATTATTTGGACTTTTAAATGTTTATGAATGCTATGCTAATCTGTGTAGGATTCAATAGACTGGGTGAATGGTACTTATGACTGACAACACAGCTCTTAGCTCCCTCAGTAGATTCCTACTGGATAACTTTTATTTGTATTGCATTTAATCTTATTAGGAATTTATCTTATTAACACTTTGTTCTAGCTAGCTATTTGTGTAGGTAGCTATCAAGTAAACACAATGATTCATGATATGATTTGCTATTATTCTGGTGGTTTAGAAGTTCATTTGCATAAGTGCAGTTCAGAAATGTCCTCAACTGGATCACTATACTAACCACTGCTTTTATTTCATCTGGTTGTTAGGACATTCGGCCTCGTCTGTCCCCAGTTGGTCTCCACATCAACCAGAGAGAAGGAGAGGGTCAAGAAGAAGAGGAGGAGGAAGACATCTGTTTTTCAAGATTTCGGGGGTGCATAGACTTTCCACGGCTTGGGACTATTTTAGTGAGACAAAGAGAAAGGACTTTAACATCCCAGTAACAACCAACGTGGTACAAATACTTACGAAAATCCAGCCAAATACCGGTAGACATCGTCAACCGTCACCACAACCGTTACTACTGCCACAACAACAACAGCCTGACACCTTAACCATGGCGACCACCGGCATGCAGCTCCTGGGCCTGATCTTGTCTCTGGTTGGCTGGGTGGGCGGCTTCCTGGTATGCTCTGTTCCGCTGTGGCGTGTCACCGCCTTCATCGGCAACAACATCGTGACGGCTCAGATCATCTGGGAGGGGCTGTGGATGACCTGCATCGTCCAATCAACGGGCCAGATCCAGTGCAAGGTGTACGACAGTCTCTTGGCCCTGCCCAGCGACATGCAGGCGGCCCGGGGCCTCACCGTGCTCTCCGTCCTCCTCTGTGGCCTGGCCCTGGCTCTAGGTGTGGTGGGGGTTAAGTGCACCAAGTGTATTGGTCAGAATAGTCTGAAGGCTCGTATTGCAAGGATCTCCGGCTTTCTGTTCGGCATCGCTGGGTTTCTCTACCTGGTTCCTATCTGCTGGACGGCCCACTCCATTATCAGGGACTTCTATGATCCCCACGTGGCCGCGCCGCACAAGAGAGAGCTAGGCCCCGCCCTATACCTAGGCTGGGGGGCGTCGGCCTTGCTCCTGATTGGTGGGTCGCTGCTGTATGCGGGGTCGAGTCCTCCCGGCATCCCCGGGTCTCCGACCTTCAGCAGCGACAGCAGCCCCCGTAGAGGACCTGCTGCTCAGGTCAAAGGTTACGTCTGATCGGAATGCCACAAAACCCCATGATTCTATGATTCCGAGATTCCATGATTCCGCCCTGACAACATGAAAAACCCTCCTCTCTTAGTATTTATACTTTTTAATACTTTGGAATGTTAATGTTATTATTATTATTCGGTTGGTGCTTTTTGTCATTCTTTCAAAAGATGCACTAGGAGGTTATGAAGGGAAATGTGAAATCATTTTGCTATTTCATGTGTCCCTGTTGTCCTCCGATAACCCTATTGTCTGTCAGTCTGTCTGTCTGTCAGTGTAAAACCCAATAAAATCATCAGCCTTTCATTTCCTCTCTGGGAAACTCCTCTGTGTGAATTCATCTATTCTGGGATACAGTAGCCTATATTCGCCTCAAACCAAAGGATTAGGATGGTCACCAAGAGTAAATGTCTTGGCATTGTAGTGGGCCAATGGAACATGTTGTCATGTCGTCACCATTGTGACCTGTGAGTGGTGGTGCAGATTGGAACGGAACAATAGAACAATGGGGAACTGTGTATGTGTGTACGTCTGTGAGTGTGTGGTGTAGCGCTGATGGAGAGAGCACCAGCCAAGGGCCTTTTTCCCCAACCAGCTACCACTCATCCTCCATCTCCCATCAGGTCATCACTACAGACTGTACAGTTATCTCCAAGTTTCAATGTCTCCAGTCCAGTCTAGATATCAAAACCGGGCTCCTGTCCTCAGTTCTTCGGGGACACTGCCCGCGTCCCAAATACCACCCTATTCCCTATACAGTTCCATGCTTTTGATGGAAGCATAGAGCTCTGGTTTAAAACTAGTGCACTTACAATGGGCTCTGATCAAACAAAGTGCACTATATAGGGAATAGGGTTCAATATAATTTAAGACTCAGACTCCAGTCCAGTCCAGCAGAACCAGGCTCCTCACAAATGATTGGCTGACAATGACATCATCGGGTGATGATGTCATTGTTATCGTTGCCATTCACCGTAAGACAGGGTTCGTCAGCTAAGTCTTTTGCCTCGGGGCCCAATAGGTTTTCAGAGCTATTGGTTGGCGGGCCAGAACACAATTAGCATATAATAGGAGCAAAGTTAATAGAGCCATACAGTACAAATGGAACAACGTTGTTTCTGAACACATGATTCATACGTAATACATTTAATGACAATAACATAATCATTTTGAATTGATTAAACTCATAAAAATCACCAATGTCTTCTTTATTCAGTTGTTATTGTTGTGTATGTCTCTGTGCGTTGATTGGCAGGGGGAAGACAGCCCTAGAATAGTCTACTGGAGGCTACGCTAGTTTTATTGGCAGGGGAAAACAGCTCTAGAATAGTCTACTGGAGGCTACGCTAGTTTTATTGGCAGGGGAAAAACAGCTCTAGAATAGTCTACTGGAGGCTACGCTAGTTTGATTTACGTCAACATTCCTTCAGAACAATTACCTTCCGTATACTGGAAGATCTGATGTCAAATCTCCACTGTTGATTGGCAGGGGGAAAACAGCCCTAGAAAAGTCTACTGGAGGCTACGCTAGTTTGATTTACGCCAACATTCCTTCAGAACAATTACCTTCCATATACTGGAAGATCTGATGTCAAATCTCCAAACTGTTGATTGAGTACATTAGAAGAAATGACAAACATCTCTCCATTCAAACGGTAAGTGTGTGTGTGTGTGTGTGTGTGTGTGTGTGTGTGTGTGTGTGGGATGTGTTGAGCGCCAGTAATAACTATTGTATTCGTGAGACATAGTTGACATCCTTCAGATTCTACAGTTGCAGCGCTGTTATAGCTACTTTAATTATGATAAGCCATTTCATAAGATCTGTCCATCTTATAAATATGACAACCCATCCAGCCCTACCAGCTAACAGTAGAGACTAGTAGAGACAGAGACACAATGTCACTGTATGGAGCATCAGCAGCACAGCCACAACAATGGCCTCCAGTGTTGTGAGTGCCAGGTAGTGACTCATACATAGAACTATAATCCACAGAAAAGGGCTTGGAACCTCTAACCCTGGAAATTTGACTGGTATATGGATGGGTACACTCACATTGGCTGCCAGTCCACCCATAATGCCATCATTGACTTGAATGGGGTGGGTCGTTCTATGCATTCTGCTTCTATGTACTCATCTATGACCTAAGTAGACCTATGTATACCAGTGTAGGGAGGAGGAGAGTGTGATGAAATATAGCAAGGCAGTTCCTCTTATTCCTCATAACAATGTGATGGAATGGATAGATGGCTGGATAGGGCCTGATCACACTTGATGACGTAGGCCAATACCACAGGAGGCTGCTGACGGAAGGATGGCTCATAATAATGGCCGTGATTGCGCAAATGGAAACCATGTGTTCTATGTATGTGCTACCCGTCCACCCCAACTAAAGTGCCACCAACCTCCTGTGGCCTAGACACATAGAAGGCTGCAGCTCCACCACCCACCAACACTTAACGATCCCTCTCTTCTCTTGAACAATTTCATGTCGATTAAATTGGCTCACACAGGTAGACTGTGAATGGGCTTCCGATTTGTTCTCTAATTTAAATGTCTCCCTGTATTTCACTGTATCAAACTGAGTAGAATTTAGGCGAACCAGCTGATCAGAAAACCACCATTGGTGAGGATTTATTGAGTACCCAGTAAGGCTAGCTTGTTGCACCGTCATAAAAATGTTCCTCTGTCAAACGTAATGTTATGGAACCCATGTCCACTTGAATGAACTGTACACAACCAAGTCCCCCTGTACAATCCCCTCTTCAGACTCTAGGGGGCAACGTCACAATACCGTTAGGAATAGACGGACTTCACCACCGAACCACAGAGTTTCTAAACCCGAAACAGGAAGTAGGAAGTAGCAAATAACTTTACAGCTGGCTAGCGATCTATACAGTGGATGTGTTAAAATAATTTTTGGATTGACCCAAAAAAAATAACGTTCTCGTCAGCTAGCCTGCGTCATTGGATCAGCCATGGGAAAAGGTGGTGGTACATTTGAGAGGCTTCTTGGTAAGATATGAGTATCTACATTTTTTACACCGGTGATTGTTTTTTGCGTATTGTTTTGGCAGTCGTTTGGGGCTGTGACACAGCCCTGCTAACAAGCTAACATTAGCTAACGTTACCTAGCTAAACTTGGCATTGTCTGTGTTCAGTTCGACGATAGGCCGAGGCCTCTAATCGAGTATCGTCTTTTCTATCGAGTATTGCATTGTAACTGCTGATCAATAACATGTCATTTAATCTACCAAAAACTATGCTTACATGCCAGGCATTTTGTCTAGCCTAGGTTAGCTTGGCTAGCTAGCATGCTAGCAACGCAATCAGAGGATGTTGTGTGGGTGCGCTGCGCCCCGATTTTCCCGACATAAAATAAAAAATAAAAACATATTTGTTTAGTTGGATATCCCCGATCGTCAGACATAAATCATTGTTTTTATAATTTGCATAACTTTCATTATTTGCCATCCAGCTAGCTAGTTGTTCTATATATTTTAGCTCGTTTGCTAGTAGTAGCTTAGTTGGCTATCTATCCAGCTCACCCCACTGCGCCAGACAACGTCACCAGACATATGTTCTTATCAGTCTCATCGTAGACTAACTTCAACCCCTAAACAGTTTAGACAACTCGCTGACAACTGTAATCATCAGTAGATTGCTTCAAGTGCTCTGATGTTATTGAGGGTGCCAGTGCCAATTGTTGAGCCCTGTGTTGGCATAATAAATTAAGGCCAACACATCATAAACTGGCCAACAGAAAAGGCCGAAGGTTTGTGTCAAATCATAATAACATACAGGCTCATTCCCGGTTACCGACGTTTCCTCTTAGTTTTGCAACAGCCGCAAGCTACTTAGTTACTGTGTAGAAATGCATTCCATAACAACATACCTTGATCCACTCACTATTAATCACTAACTAGGCCTACCCCATCCCCATCATTTACTGAATGGAGAAATCCTCTGTTTCATACTACAGTGATCGAATAACATATTATTATTATTATTAGGATCAGTTACATTTGTATAGTCCCACACGCCATGCCTGGAAATGTTCATGTTGAAGTCTAAATTGTGATGTGGGAAAGGCTGCTTTCTCAGTCATTAATGGTTTTGAATAGGCGCTAGTCACAATCAATTTCACCTGCTCACTAGCAAGCACACAACTCCACTGTTTAGAGAAATAGCCTATGCTTTCAGGTGTAAGGTTTTGTCTTATCCACCCTGGTTAAAAGACCCTCACACTTATCTTCTCTTACTAACACTGACTTAGCTGATAGCTACTTTATTGAGGGAAAGTGTACTTGCTACGACTGTGATATGTGGTTGTCTCACCAAGCTATTTTAAGATGAATGCAGTGACTGTAAGTCGCTCTGGATAACGTTGTCTGCTGAATGACGTAAATGTTTATGATAATCTTGAATGAAAGACATGTGAGACACTGAACCCTCTCCTCTCTGTCTGCAGATAAAGCAACCAGTCAGCTGCTGCTGGAGACAGACTGGGAGTCCATCCTGCAGATCTGTGATCTCATTCGTCAAGGAGACACACAGTGAGTAGTAGAGTGCCGAGTACACCACGGCCCTGATCAAATACTTAGAATCCTTCCTTCCTTCTGGTAATCACTAGCCTAATCTCTGTGATGGGATAATTGCAGTGGAGAGGTCCTTAAGTGTTTCCGTGACGAGGCCTAGGAAGGAAGGAAGGAAGGAACCATTTGAAAAATAATTGGAACTAGCCCCATGTTTCTCCACACGGTAGAAGTGTGTCTGGTCTGATCAGTCTTTCTCTTCCTGCAGGGCGAAGTATGCCATCGGAGCCATTAAGAAGAAGCTGATGGATAAGAACCCACATGTGGCCCTTTATGGTCTTGAGGTGGGTTACGAGACTGACCAATGCTGCGTGGATCTACGCTGAACCACTCCCCCACTTGTGATGACACAATCATAACCTCCTAGTGCTGCTTTACAGGACGGCTCATCAATTATTCACATTGGGCCATATTCAGATGTTTTGAATAATAAATGCGCGTTAAGGAAATGTTATCCAGATATGTATATACGCCTCGATCACACCGACAGGCGTGATTCCATTTGGATACACCAGAGGTACGTTAGTTTCCAATGGAACGCTGTGTTTGCCTTGCAGCATTGCAGAGGCAGAGCGTTCTGTGTGATGTAGAGGTTGGATTTATGGAACGTAAGCATCAAACTGTATGTGTCGACGGCTCGACAGAAATGGTAGCGAAAAGGGTGAATGTTGAACTTCTGTTGCCCACATATCCAGATGATGCTGCGTAACATTTTGCGTAATCATGCTGTCGGTGTAACCACGGTGACAGGCTAGTTCCATAGTGAAAGGTCTGACGTGAGGCGTAATCAGAAGAATTGGGCCTCTGTGTTGTGAAGTGTGATTGAGTGTTTCTTCCCCCTGTCAGGTGTTGGAGTCAGTGGTGAAGAACTGTGGTCAGACGGTCCATGATGAGGTGGCCTGTAAGACCACCATGGAGGAGCTGAAGGATCTACTGAAGGTGACCCTGTCTTGATTCACCCCCTCTATACCTCCTTCACCCCCTCTACACCTCCTTCACCCCCTCTACACCTCCTTCACCCCCTCTACACCTCCTTCACCCCCTCTACACCTCCTTCACCCCCTCTACACCTCCTTCAGCCCCTCTACACCTCCTTCAGCCCCTCTACACCCCCTTCACCCCCTCTACACCCCCTTCACCCCCTCTACACCTCCTTCACCCCCTCTACACCCCCTTCACCCCCTCTACACCTCCTTAACACCCTCTACACCTCCTTCAGCCCCTCTACCCCTCCTTCAGCCCCTCTACCTCTCCTTCAGCCCCTCTACCTCTCCTTCAGCCCCTCTACCCCTCCTTCAGCCCCTCTACCCCTCCTTCAGCCCCTCTACCTCTCCTTCAGCCCCTCTACACCTTCCTTTCACCCCTGTCATGCGCCATCTTTCTTAGCATCATAGCAGTGAGATACTCTTAATGATCGGCTATGGAAAGCCAACTGACATTTACTCCTGAGGTGCTGACTTGCTGCACCCTCGACAACTACTGTGATTATTATTATTACAACATCAAGAGCCTCTTAAACCAAAAGTTTCAATTGAAACCAACTGAAGCCAAATCATTTTAAGCAGGTTACTCAGGTGTTTCTCTCTCTCACCCTCCCACTCTCCACTTGCTCAGTTCCACTCCAGGGCAGCTCCATTGAGACCTGGATGACCCCGTTCTGATGGGTCATTCCTTAAAACAAGTGGAGTCAGACCTAATGGTGTCACGTCCTTACCTTTACCTCCACTCCTTGTTGTATAGGAGTGTTACTCTAGAGTGAACTAGTCTGCTGCGGTCTTCTACAGGCCTACATCCCATCAATCTCCTTCTTGGGTTACTTCCATTCAGACAGCTCTCATAGGGCCAGTTAAGTTTGTGGTGAGCCAAGAGAATGAAGGGACAGGAAGAGTTATGTGTGTGTGGTGAGCCAAGAGATTGAAGGGACAGGAACAGTTATGTTTGTGGTGAGCCAAGAGATTGAAGGGACAGGAACAGTTATGTTTGTGGTGAGCCAAGAGGATGAAGGGACAGGAAGAGTTATGTTTGTGGTGAGCCAAGAGATTGAAGGGACAGGAACAGTTATGTTTGTGGTGAGCCAAGAGAATGAAGGGACAGGAACAGTTATGTTTGTGGTGAGCCAAGAGAATGAAGGGACAGGAAGAGTTATGTTTGTGGTGAGCCAAGAGATTGAAGGGACAGGAACAGTTATGTTTGTGGTGAGCCAAGAGAATGAAGGGACAGGAACAGTTATGTTTGTGGTGAGCCAAGAGAATGAAGGGACAGGAACATTAATGTTTGTGGTGAGCCAAGAGGATGAAGGGACAGGAACATTAATGTTTGTGGTGAGCCAAGAGGATGAAGGGACAGGAACATTAATGTTTGTGGTGAGCCAAGAGAATGAAGGGACAGGAACAGTTATGTTTGTGGTGAGCCAAGAGAATGAAGGGACAGGAACATTAATGTTTGTGGTGAGCCAAGAGGATGAAGGGACAGGAACATTAATGTTTGTGGTGAGCCAAGAGGATGAAGGGACAGGGACATTAATGTTTGTGGTGAGCCAAGAGGATGAAGGGACAGGAACATTAATGTTTGTGGTGAGCCAAGAGGATGAAGGGACAGGAACATTAATGTTTGTGGTGAGCCAAGAGGATGAAGGGACAGGAACATTAATGTTTGTGGTGAGCCAAGAGATTGAAGGGACAGGAACAGTTCTGTTTGTGGTGAACCAAGAGAATGAAGGGACAGGAACAGTTATGTTTGTGGTGAGCCAAGAGAATGAAGGGACAGGAACAGTTATGTTTGTGGTGAGCCAAGAAAATGAAGGGACAGGAACAGTAATGTTTGTGGTGAGCCAAGAGAATGAAGGGACAGGAAGAGTTATGTTTGTGGTGAGCCAAGAGGATGAAGGGACAGGAACATTAATGTTTGTGGTGAGCCAAGAGGATGAAGGGACAGGAACATTAATGTTTGTGGTGAGCCAAGAGGATGAAGGGACAGGAACATTAATGTTTGTGGTGAGCCAAGAGATTGAAGGGACAGGAACAGTTCTGTTTGTGGTGAACCAAGAGAATGAAGGGACAGGAACAGTTATGTTTGTGGTGAGCCAAGAGAATGAAGGGACAGGAACAGTTATGTGTGTGTGGTGAGCCAAGAGATTGAAGGGACAGGAACAGTTATGTTTGTGGTGAGCCAAGAGATTGAAGGGACAGGAACATTAATGTTTGTGGTGAGCCAAGAGGATGAAGGGACAGGAACATTAATGTGTGTGGTGAGCCAAGAGGATGAAGGGACAGGAACAGTTATGTTTGTGGTGAGCCAAGAGGATGAAGGGACAGGAACAGTTATGTTTGTGGTGAGCCAAGAGATTGAAGGGACAGGAACATTAATGTTTGTGGTGAGCCAAGAGATTGAAGGGACAGGAACAGTTCTGTTTGTGGTGAACCAAGAGAATGAAGGGACAGGAACAGTTATGTTTGTGGTGAGCCAAGAGAATGAAGGGACAGGAACAGTTATGTTTGTGGTGAGCCAAGAGATTGAAGGGACAGGAACATTAATGTTTGTGGTGAGCCAAGAGATTGAAGGGACAGGAACATTAATGTTTGTGGTGAGCCAAGAGGATGAAGGGACATGAACATTAATGTTTGTGGTGAGCCAAGAGGATGAAGGGACATGAACATTAATGTGTGTGGTGAGCCAAGAGGATGAAGGGACAGGAACATTAATGTTTGTGGTGAGCCAAGAGGATGAAGGGACAGGAACAGTTATGTTTGTGCTGAGCCAAGAGAATGAAGGGACAGGAACAGTGATGTTTGTGGTGAGCCAAGAGAATGAAGGGACAGGAACAGTTATGTTTGTGGTGAGCCAAGAGGATGAAGGGACAGGAACATTAATGTTTGTGGTGAGCCAAGAGGATGAAGGGACAGGAAGAGTTATGTTTGTGTGGTGAGCCAAGAGATTGAAGGGACAAGAAGAGTTATGTTTGTGTGGTGAGCCAAGAGATTGAAGGGACAGGAACAGTTATGTTTGTGGTGAGCCAAGAGGATGAAGGGACAGGAAGAGTTATGTTTGTGTGGTGAGCCAAGAGATTGAAGGGACAGGAACAGTTATGTTTGTGGTGAGCCAAGAGGATGAAGGGACAAGAAGAGTTATGTTTGTGTGGTGAGCCAAGAGATTGAAGGGACAGGAAGAGTTATGTTTGTGGTGAGCCAAGAGAATGAAGGGACAGGAAGAGTTATGTTTGTGGTGAGCCAAGAGAATGAAGGGACAGGAACAGTTATGTTTGTGGTGAGCCAAGAGAATGAAGGGACAGGAAGAGTTATGTTTGTGGTGAGCCAAGAGAATGAAGGGACAGGAACAGTTATGTTTGTGCTGAGCCAAGAGAATGAAGGGACAGGAACATTAATGTTTGTGGTGAGCCAAGAGGATGAAGGGACAAGAAGAGTTATGTGTGTGGTGAGCCAAGAGGATGAAGGGACAGGAACAGTTATGTGTGTGGTGAGCCAAGAGGATGAAGGGACAGGAAGAATTATGTTTGTGGTGAGCCAAGAGGATGAAGGGACAGGAACAGTGATGTTTGTGGTGAGCCAAGAGGATGAAGGGACAGGAAGAGTTATGTTTGTGGTGAGCCAAGAGGATGAAGGGACAGGAACAGTGATGTTTGTGGTGAGCCAAGTGGATGAAGGGACAGGAACAGTTATGTTTGTGGTGAGCCAAGAGGATGAAGGGACAGGAAGAGTTATGTTTGTGGTGAGCCAAGAGAATGAAGGGACAGGAAGAGTTATGTGTGTGTGGTGAGCCAAGAGGATGAAGGGACAGGAACAGTGATGTTTGTGGTGAGCCAAGAGGATGAAGGGACAGGAACAGTTATGTTTGTGGTGAGCCAAGAGATTGAAGGGACAGGAACAGTTATGTTTGTGGTGAGCCAAGAGGATGAAGGGACAGAAACAGTTATGTTTGTGGTGAGCCAAGAGGATGAAGGGACAGAAACTACACATTAGAATAATAAAAACATGTTAGCATTTCAATTTAGGTCAGAAAAGGAATGTCTTGGTTTTTATGTCGACTGTCAGTTTTACAAGATACAACTTATTGTGATCTCAGTGTAGAAACTGGGAGTGTTAGGCTGTAGCACTGAAGTACTAATCCAATCACGTGAGGATTTCTTCTGGACGAGGGGGAAGTTCTCCCTAGACACTGATCTTGGGTCAGTTTTGCATCACCCCCCCCCTACTAATGGTTAAGGTTTGGAGTGGGGGAGGGGAAACTGACCCTAGATCTGAACCTAGAGGAAACTTCAGCCCAGAGTGCTCCTTGTGGAAGGAATGCCCTCTCTTTTCTCTGTAGCTCTTGTGGTTGAGTTGGGTAAAGGAGGGAAGCTAAGACTAGGCTGTGACCCAGTCAGCTGACATGGGCTTCGCTTCCCAAATTACACCCTGTTTCCTAGTGCGCTACTTTTGACCAGGGCCCGTATAGGACTCTGGTATAAAGTAGTGCACTATGTAGGGAATAGGGTGCCGTTTGGGACGTAACCATGGCGATCACAGCACACCAGAGCGGCTGTAATAGCACAGCAGACACCTCTCCCTCTGCTCTGATTTCTCCACCGTGTCTAGATAGCAGACGTATTCGTGGTCCCTCTACTACTGAAATCAGCTTCATGGCCAGCTACAGTTTGTACTAGTTTTTACACACACAGTGTGATCTGTCTGGGGGGATATGTCTGAGCCTTGTGCCGCTGACTCCAATCCTTATGACCTTTTCACCCTGCGTCTTAGCCTCATAATCACCCACTGGGGCTGTAGTAAACTGCAGACCTGGGTTCAAATAGGGTTCAAATAGTCTTTCAAACATTTCTGGTGTTTTGCTTAAACCTGTCTGGAGTGCCAGAATCTGCAGGGTTTACCGTTTTCAGACTATTCTATTGGTTGCATTGCTCCAGGTGAGCGAAATCAAGCCTTGATCAAGTCTTTAAAATTATTTTCAAATAGTATTTGAACCCAACCTGGGAGCCGGTCATTCAGTTTTCCACATAGCCTAATGAGTGTAGTTGACACGATTCCTTACAGGACTGTCAATTGTATGTTCTACACAATGCATTTCTATCTGCAATGTTCAGAACAAGATAGATATTTTATGAATAAAACTGAAATCAGTCTATTTTTTTATATTTATTTTATTTAACCAGGCAAGTCAGTTAAGAACAAATTCTTATTTTCAATGATGGCCTAGAGGCAGAACGACAGGGATTCGAACTCACAACCTTTCAGTTACTGGTCCAACGCTCAAACCACTAGGCTACAATGCCGCCCCTATTCTACCTGACAGTTATATCTGTTCTACACAATGCATATCTATCTGATTGTGAATGATATGTTAAGGGTGCACCCTCTTGAACAGTTCATTTGGATACACTATACAGCATGACATTGCAGTCTTTTGATTGGCTCCCCACCCTTGTCAGGTGACCTTCTGTTGACTTCCTGATGGTGATGTCATAGCTTGGTCACACGCTGATTCAGGTCAGACCGACTGAGGGACTTCCCAGCACAAGTCTCTACTCTCTGTGAGAGAACACAGCAAGACAACACTCTGAACATTTAGTCTCTGAAGTGACGTCTGGAATGGGATTATTTAGGGGGGAAAGGACTGAAGGCAAGACAACACTCTGAACATGTAGTGTCTGAAGTGACGTCTGGAATGGGATTATTTAGGGGGGAAAGGACTGAAGGCAAGACAACACTCTGAACATTTAGTCTCTGAAGTGACGTCTGGAATGGGATTATTTAGGGGGGAAAGGACTGAAGGAAACCTTTAAATTTGAAGTATTTCTATAGAGACTTGTTGGTCTGGTAAAACAAGTCTCTCTACCTAGGTTAGAACCGTGATTCAGTCTAGGTGTAGAACCTTGATTCAGTCTAGGTGTAGAACCTTGATTCAGTCTAGGTGTAGAACCGTGATTCAGTCTAGGTGTAGAACCTTGATTCAGTCTAGGTGTAGAACCGTGATTCAGTCTAGGTGTAGAACCTTGATTCAGTCTAGGTGTAGAACCTTGATTCAGTCTAGGTGTATTCATATCATATTATTATAAGTATAGCCTAGTATTATCTTCTATTCTGGAAGAAGGAAGTGTTGTGTTTGTCAGGGGACTTAGGTGCCCAGTTTTTTGTGTGTTTTTTTGCACTTAATATAGAGTAGTGTTTTTAAATGCAGTTTATCTGTCTAAAAGTTGTTCTTGGGAAGTTGTACACAACCACTCACTGAGTACTACAGTGTATCTGTACTGTGAGTACTACAGTGTATCTGTGACTGTAACTCAGTGAGTGGTGATGTACTACAGTGTATCTGTAACTCAGTGAGTGGTGATGTACTACAGTGTATCTGTGACTCAGTGAGTGGTGATGTACTACTGTGTATCTGTGACTGTAACTCAGTGAGTGGTGATGTACTACAGTGTATCTGTGACTCAGTGAGTGGTGATGTACTACAGTGTATCTGTGACTGTAACTCAGTAAGTGGTGATGTACTACAGTGTATATGTGACTGTAACTCAGTGAGTGGTGATGTACTACTGTGTATCTGTGACTGTAACTCAGTGAGTGGTGATGTACTACTGTGTATCTGTGACTGTAACTCAGTGAGTGGTGATGTACTACTGTGTATCTGTGACTGTAACTCAGTGAGTGGTGATGTACTACAGTGTATCTGTAACTCAGTGAGTGGTGATGTACTACAGTGTATCTGTGACTGTAACTCAGTGAGTGGTGATGTACTACAGTGTATATGTGACTGTAACTCAGTGAGTGGTGATGTACTACTGTGTATCTGTGACTCAGTGAGTGGTGATGTACTACAGTGTATATGTGACTGTAACTCAGTGAGTGGTGATGTACTACAGTGTATCTGTGACTGTAACTCAGTGAGTGATGATGTACTACAGTGTATCTGTGACTGTAACTCAGTGAGTGATGATGTACTACAGTGTATCTGTGACTGTAACTCAGTGAGTGGTGATGTACTACAGTGTATCTGTAACTCAGTGAGTGGTGATGTACTACAGTGTATCTGTGACTCAGTGAGTGGTGATGTACTACAGTGTATCTGTGACTGTAACTCAGTGAGTGGTGATGTACTACAGTGTATCTGTGACTCAGTGAGTGGTGATGTACTACAGTGTATCTGTAACTCAGTGAGTGGTGATGTACTACAGTGTATATGTGACTAACTCAGTGAGTGATGATGTACTACAGTGTATCTGTGACTGTAACTCAGTGAGTGGTGATGTACTACAGTGTATCTGTAACTCAGTGAGTGGTGATGTACTACAGTGTATATGTGACTGTAACTCAGTGAGTGATGATGTACTACAGTGTATCTGTAACTCAGTGAGTGGTGATGTACTACAGTGTATCTGTAACTCAGTGAGTGGTGATGTACTACAGTGTATCTGTAACTCAGTGAGTGGTGATGTACTACTGTGTATCTGTAACTCAGTGAGTGGTGATGTACTACAGTGTATATGTGACTGTAACTCAGTGAGTGGTGATGTACTACAGTGTATCTGTGACTAACTCGGTGAGTGGTGATGTACTACAGTGTATCTGTGACTCAGTGAGTGGTGATGTACTACAGTGTATCTGTAACTCAGTGAGTGGTGATGTACTACAGTGTATCTGTGACTAACTCAGTGAGTGGTGATGTACTACTGTGTATCTGTGACTGTAACTCAGTGAGTGGTGATGTACTACAGTGTATCTGTGACTGTAACTCAATGAGTGGTGATGTACTACTGTGTATCTGTGACTGTAACTCAGTGAGTGGTGATGTACTACTGTGTATCTGTGACTGTAACTCAGTGAGTGGTGATGTACTACTGTGTATCTGTGACTAACTCGGTGAGTGGTGATGTACTACAGTGTATCTGTGACTAACTCAGTGAGTTATGTATTGCCCCTTGAAACAGACGGAGCCCAACGTGAGGAATAAGATCCTTTACCTGATCCAGGCCTGGGCCCACGCCTTCCGCAACGAGCCCAAATACAAGGTGGTTCAGGACACGTACCAGATCATGAAGGTGGAGGGTAAGTCAGATCCCAGATCAGCCCCTAGCCCCCTAGACACTCCTGAAGACCTGAGAAGATTGGCTCGGTGGAGGAAACATAGTGGCAGCTGTCATCCCTTCCTCTCAGGTGTCCTCAGGTTTTCCATAGGGTCTGGAGGTTGGCTATGATCTGGGATTCAGACACAGTCACTAACACACAGTAAAACAGAACAGAGTCACAGTAAATATTGATCTTGTATTAAAAAAGCTTTATCCTGTATTGTTGGACATCTTGTATCTCCTGTTCCAGGTCACGTGTTTCCAGAGTTCAAGGAGAGTGACGCCATGTTTGCTGCAGAGAGAGTAAGAGTCTTCCTCTCACTGATGTTGTTCTGGTTCGATACATCCTTACTACTGAATGTTCTCAGCTTGTTAGGAGGACCTCTAATGTCTCTCTCTCTCTCTCTCTCTCTCTGTGTGTTCAGGCTCCAGATTGGGTGGATGCGGAGGAGTGTCATCGCTGCCGGGTTCAGTTTGGAGTGATGACTAGAAAGGTAAGGTAGCATGGCAGACTAGCAGAATGACAGAATGGCAGACTGGCAGGAGGGAGGGAGGGAGGACGGACTGGCGGGAGGGAGGGAGGGAGGACGGACTGGCGGGAGGGAGGGAGGGAGGACGGACGGGAGGGAGGGAGGGAGGACGGACTGGCGGGAGGGAGGGAGGACGGACTGGCGGGAGGGAGGGAGGACGGACTGGCGGGAGGGAGGGAGGACGGACTGGCGGGAGGGAGGGAGGGAGGACGGACTGGCGGGAGGGAGGGAGGACGGACTGGAGGGAGGGAGGACGGACTGGCGGGAGGGAGGGAGGACTGGCGGGAGGGAGGGAGGGAGGACGGACTGGCGGGAGGGAGGGAGGACGGACTGGCGGGAGGGAGGGAGGACGGACTGGCGGGAGGGAGGGAGGACGGACTGGCGGGAGGGAGGACGGACTGGCGGGAGGGAGGACGGACTGGCGGGAGGGAGGGAGGGAGGACGGACTGGCGGGAGGGAGGGAGGACGGACGGACTGGCGGGAGGGAGGGAGGACGGACGGACTGGCGGGAGGGAGGACGGACGGACTGGCGGGAGGGAGGGCGGACGGACTGGCGGGGGGGAGGGAGGGAGGATGGACTGGCGGGGGGGAGGACGGACTGGCGGGAGGGGAGGACGGACGGACTGTCTGTCTGACTTTCTCTCCCTCCTGTTGCAGCACCACTGTAGAGCCTGTGGTCAGATCTTCTGTCTGTCTGACATTCTCTTCCTCCTGTTGCAGCACCACTGTAGAGCCTGTGGTCAGATCTTCTGTCTGTCTGACATTCTCTCCCTCCTGTTGCAGCACCACTGTAGAGCCTGTGGTCAGATCTTCTGTCTGTCTGACATTCTCTCCCTCCTGTTACAGCACCACTGTAGAGCCTGTGGTCAGATCTTCTGTCTGTCTGACATTCTCTCCCTCCTGTTGCAGCACAACTGTAGAGCCTGTGGTCAGATCTTCTGTCTGTCTGACATTCTCTCCCTCCTGTTGCAGCACCACTGTAGAGCCTGTGGTCAGATCTTCTGTCTGTCTGACATTCTCTCCCTCCTGTTACAGCACCACTGTAGAGCCTGTGGTCAGATCTTCTGTCTGTCTGACATTCTCTCCCTCCTGTTACAGCACCACTGTAGAGCCTGTGGTCAGATCTTCTGTGGGAAGTGTTCCTCCAAGTACTCCACCATCCCCAAGTTTGGCATCGAGAAGGAAGTGCGTGTGTGTGAGCCCTGCCACGAGCTGCTCAACAAGTGAGTTTCTGGGAGGGAGAGAGTTAACGAGAGAGTTAGTGAGTTAACGAGAGAGTTAGTGAGTTAACGAGAGAGTTAGTGAGTTAACGAGAGAGGTAGTGAGTTAACGAGAGAGTTAGTGAGTTAACGAGAGAGTTAGTGAGTTATCGGGCTAGAGAGAGAGTTAGTGAGTTATCGGGCTAGAGAGAGAGTTAGTGAGTTATCGGGCTAGAGAGAGAGTTAGTGAGTTATCGGGCTAGAGAGAGAGTTAGTGAGATATCGGGCTAGAGAGAGAGTTAGTGAGTTATCGGGCTAGAGAGAGAGTTAGTGAGTTATCGGGCTAGAGAGAGAGTTAGTGAGTTATCGGGCTAGTGAGAGAGTTAGTGAGTTATCGGGCTAGAGAGAGAGTTAGTGAGTTATCGGGCTAGAGAGAGAGTTAGTGAGAGAGTTATCGGGCTAGAGAGAGAGTTAGTGAGTTATCGGGCTAGAGAGAGAGTTAGTGAGTTATCGGGCTAGAGAGAGAGTTAGTGAGAGAGTTATCGGGCTAGAGAGAGAGTTAGTGAGTTATCGGGCTAGAGAGAGAGTTAGTGAGTTATCGGGCTAGAGAGAGAGTTAGTGAGAGAGTTATCGGGCTAGAGAGAGTGAGAGAGTTATCGGGCTAGAGAGAGAGAGTTAGTGAGTTATCGGGCTAGTGAGAGAGTTAGTGAGTTATCGGGCTAGTGAGAGAGTTAGTGAGTTATCGGGCTAGAGAGAGAGTTAGTGAGTTATCGGGCTAGAGAGAGAGTTAGTGAGTTATCGGGCTAGAGAGAGAGGCTCAGTCAAAACCACCCTCAATTCCATTTCATCAGCCTGTATATTTAAAATGTCCCACTTCAGCCTTCATAGAGCATTTCATCAGCCTGTAGAAGTTGTTGTTCTAGTGGTATAATTCCATGTGGTGGGTAGGTACAGTTAACGAATGATCTGTATGGATACTTGTGATCTTCTACTGTAAATACCATTCTGCTGCTCAGTTCCCAGTCGGTTTCCTGTTTCCATCCAGTTTATTGTCCATGTCCAACAACCTCTGACTCACCAAGTTGTGTGTCTGACCCCTGACCTCCCTTCTGACCCCTCTCCTCACCAGCCACCCTTCCCTCTCTCCCCCGCCTAGGAAAGCTGAAGGGGGTAAACCGGTCGGGACATCCACGTCCGTGGCCCCAGGCCCGGCAGAGCTGCCCCCAGAGTACCTGACCAGCCCCCTGTCCCAGCAGTCTCAGGTAGTGGTCCAGGAAACAGTAAGTGAATGTATGGCCTGAGAGACGACCCCCCCTGGTGGTGATAGCCAGGGTCAAGGTGTCTACGTCCCAAATGGCACCCCTACATAGTGCACTACTTTGGGCTGTGACCACCAGAGCTCTATGGTAGTGCACTACTTTGGGCTGTGACCACCAGAGCTCTATGGTAGTGCACTACTTTGGGCTGTGACCACCAGAGCTCTACGGTAGTGCACTACTTTGGGCTGTGACCTCCAGAGCTCTATGGTAGTGCACTACTTTGGGCTGTGACCTCCAGAGCTCTATGGTAGTGCACTACTTTGGGCTGTGACCTCCAGAGCTCTATGGTAGTGCACTACTTTGGGCTGTGACCACCAGAGCTCTTTGGTAGTGCACTACTTTGGGCTGTGACCTCCAGAGCTCTATGGTAGTGCACTACTTTGGGCTGTGACCACCAGAGCTCTATGGTAGTGCACTACTTTGGGCTGTGACCACCAGAGCTCTATGGTAGTGCACTACATAGGGAGTAGGGTTTCATTTCAAGTGCAGACCCAGACAGTCTCATCCTCCCCCAATAGAGATGATGTATGGGGATCAGTTTAACATGCCATAAACTACAACATGGGAGTTGTAGTTCAATTCGCTTTTTTTGGTGGGGGGTTGTAGTTTGACGTGGTAAAATGATTCCCAATGATCACCAATCATCTCCCTCCCCCGTTCGAACACACAGAAAACAAGTCTTTGTTATTAGCTTCTTATAAGGCCCACCTGCTGTCTCCCGTTTGTCTTTGTCCTAACTCTCCCTCCCCCCCTCGAACACACAGAAAACAAGTCTTTGTTATTAGCTTCTTATAAAGCCCACCTGCTGTCTCCCGTTTGTCTTTGTCCTAACTCTCCCTCCCCCCCTCGAACACACAGAAAACAAGTCTTTGTTATTAGAGTCTTATCAGGCCCACCTGCTGTCTCCCGTTTGTCTTTGTCCTAACTCTCCCCGCCTCCTTGACCGCGGTGGGGTTCCAGGTTGTCTGGGTTTGCAGTGAGGCTGCTCCTCAATTCATGCCCCTTGGTTGGAGAGCGAGGCGGCAGCAGTGTTCCCTTCCCTCTGATGATCAGATCTCACAACGTCTGTCGGACTGTTTTCAAGTTAACCATCAATCCTGGAACTGCAACAATATGATAAAAAGTAATATTGTGAGAAGTGAAGCACAACTGCATTGAAGACCACCTGGAACGCAGCCATTGGCTTATTACCCAATGCCCACCCTGCTTTACCTTCCCTGGTGTTTCTCCTCTAACCTTCCCTTCCCTGGTCCACTCTCCTCCCTGGCCCTTTCCCCTGGGGGCCTCCCTGTTCCTCCCTGGTCCTCTCTCCTCCCTGGTCCTCTCTCCTCCCTGGCCCTCTCCCCTCCGGGCCTCCCTCCCCTGTGGGTTTCATCTCTCTTCCCTGTCTCACCAGGTGCCCCCCAAACGGGACGAGGCGGCCCTGCAGGAGGAGGAGGAGCTTCAGCTGGCCATCGCCCTATCACAGAGCGAGGCTGAGGAGAAGGAGAGGATGGTGGGTAGTGCTGTATATAAATCATGGGACTGTAGCTCCACAGTGGGAATGGAAAGACACTGATACATGTTGTGTGTCTACAGAGACAGAAGAACTCGTACGGGGTCTACCCCAAAGCTGACCCCGCCCCAGTCACCTCCTCAGCCCCGCCCGTCAACTCACTCTACTCCTCTCCTGTGGTAAGACTTACTCTCATCCACTCCCTCCATCCTCTCTCTCTCTCTCTCTATAGATGTACTCTGTGTTCACACCATCCTCTTTCTCTCTAGATGTACTCTGTGTTCACACCATCCTCTCTCTCTATAGATGTTCTCTGTGTTCACACCATCCTCTCTCTCTATAGATGTTCTCTGTGTTCACACCATCCTCTCTCTCTATAGATGTACTCTGTGTTCACACCATCCTCTCTCTCTATAGATGTACTCTGTGTTCACACCATCCTCTCTCTCTCTAGATGTACTCTGTGTTCACACCATCCTCTCTCTCTATAGATGTACTCTGTGTTCACACCATCCTCTCTCTCTAGATGTACTCTGTGTTCACACCATCCTCTCTCTATATAGATGTACTCTGTGTTCACACCATCCTCTCTCTCTATAGATGTACTCTGTGTTCACACCATCCTCTCTCTCTATAGATGTACTCTGTGTTAACACCATCCTCTCTCTCTCTATAGATGTACTCTGTGTTCACACCATCCTCTCTCTCTATAGATGTACTCTGTGTTAACACCATCCTCTCTCTCTCTATAGATGTACTCTGTGTTCACACCATCCTCTCTCTCTATAGATGTACTCTGTGTTAACACCATCCTCTCTCTCTCTATAGATGTACTCTGTGTTCACACCATCCTCTCTCTCTCTAGATGTTCTCTGTGTTCACACCATCCTCTCTCTCTATAGATGTACTCTGTGTTAACACCATCCTCTCTCTCTCTATAGATGTACTCTGTGTTCACACCATCCTCTCTCTCTATAGATGTACTCTGTGTTAACACCATCCTCTCTCTCTATAGATGTACTCTGTGTTCACACCATCCTCTCTCTCTATAGATGTACTCTGTGTTCACACCATCCTCTCTCTCTATAGATGTACTCTGTGTTCACACCATCCTCTCTCTCTATAGATGTACTCTGTGTTCACACCATCCTCTCTCTCTATAGATGTACTCTGTGTTCACACCATCCTCTCTCTCTATAGATGTACTCTGTGTTCACACCATCCTCTCTCTCTATAGATGTACTCTGTGTTAACACCATCCTCTCTCTCTATAGATGTACTCTGTGTTAACACCATCCTCTCTCTCTCTAGATGTACTCTGTTTTCTTCTCTAACTGGTACACTATGACGTCTCCATATTATACTGAACTGCTGCACATCTTTTTTGTCTAAATATTTCTTTCGACCCCTAAGTCATCTTTTACAATAACCACCTAGTTGGTCAAGAGGTGAATGAGACATGTACTCTGTCTGTATGTGTTGTTATGGTAACGTGTATATTCAAGTACCACTATTCACCTGTAATTACTATGCTGGGGGCCCATGCACCTGTAATTACTATTCCGGGGGCCCATGCACCTGTAATTACTATGCCGGGGGCCCATACACCTGTAATTACTATGCCGGGGGCCCATACACCTGTAATTACTATGCCGGGGGCCCATACACCTGTAATTACTATGCCGGGGGCCCATACACCTGTAATTACTATGCCGGGGGCCCATACACCTGTAATTACTATGCCGGGGGCCCATACACCTGTAATTACTATGCCGGGGGCCCATGCACCTGTAATTACTATGCAGGGGGCCCATGCACCTGTAATTACTATGCCGGGGGCCCATGCACCTGTAATTACTATGCCGGGGGCCCATGCACCTGTATTTACTATGCCGGGGGCCCATGCACCTGTAATTACTATGCCGGGGGCCCATGCACCTGTAATTACTATGCCGGGGGCCCATGCACCTGTAATTACTATGCCGGGGGCCCATGCACCTGTAATTACTATGCCGGAACTTAACCATGTATGGGCTCTGTTGTGATGTATAATGTGTGTGTTCTCCACAGAACTCCTCTGCTCCCTCAGCTGAAGATGTCGACCCTGAGGTAAGACACATGTCAACTCTGACACTCTTGAGCTGTCCCTGAGCTGTCTCTGAGCTGTCTCTGAGCTGTCTACTGAGCTGTCTACTGAGCTGTCTCTGAGCTGTCTACTGAGCTGTCTACTGAGCTGTCTCTGTGCTGTCTCTGAGCTGTCTACTGAGCTGTCTACTGAGCTGTCTCTGAGCTGTCTACTGAGCTGTCTCTGAGCTGTCTCTGAGCTGTCTACTGAGCTGTCTACTGTGCTGTCTACTGTGCTGTCTACTGAGCTGTCTACTGAGCTGTCTACTGAGCTGTCTCTGAGCTGTCTCTGAGCTGTCTACTGAGCTGTCTACTGAGCTGTCTCTGTGCTGTCTACTGAGCTGTTTACTGAGCTGTCTCTGAGCTGTCTCTGAGCTGTCTCCTGAGCTGTCTCCTGAGCTGTCTCCTGAGCTGTCTCCTGAGCTGTCTCCTGAGCTGTCTACTGAGCTGTCTACTGAGCTGTCTACTGAGCTGTCTACTGAGCTGTCTACTGAGCTGTCTACTGAGCTGTCTCTGAGCTGTCTCTGTGCTGTCTATGTGCTGTCTAGAATTAAACCTATGTCTCATTTGATATGGTTACATTTACAGCTCAGACTGCACTATAGTGTAAATGAACTATATACTGGGGTGAGTTTCCCAGAAACATAAAGGTGATTACTAGATCACTGGTTGTCCATTGCCCACCTATGGATGTATGATCTTACTGCTAAAGACGATCTTTATGTGTTTGGGAAACTGGTCCCGGGTCAGTATGTCTAGTCATGTTTTGGTTGAGAGGACAATCCTGAACTATAATGGTCTTCTCTCCAGCTGGCTCGCTACCTGAACAGAACGTACTGGGAGAAGAAACAGGAAGAGGCACGCAAGAGTCCCACCCCCTCTGCCCCTGCCCCCGTACCATTGGCTACTGAGCCCCTGCCAATCAGCCAGCCCCAGCCAGTGGAAACGGTCGCACCACTCCCAGCACAAGTCGTCATGGCCCCGCCTCCAGTCAACATAGTGGAGGTGAGTTGTACACTGCTGTGTTATGGGAGATGGAAGACAAACGGATGTTCTTAGTTGTTCAGGTGAATATTCATGCATAGCAGCCCCGCCTCCAGTCAACATAGTGGAGGTGAGTTGTACACTGCTGTGTTATGAGAGATGGAAGACAAACGGATGTTCTTAGTTGTTCAGGTGAATATTCATGCATAGCAGCAGAGAAATAGATTTAGATTAGAAATGACTACATGCTCTTTGTCATTAGCTGTTTGTTCCTGCTGATTGACTTTCCCTCCTCTCCTTTCTCTTCCCCCCGTCTTTCCTTTCTCCTCTCCTCTTCCTCGCTTTCTCCTCTCCTCTTCCTCGCTTTCTCCTCTCCTCTTCCTCCCTTTCTCCTCTCCTCTTCCTCGCTTTCTCCTCTCCTCTTCCTCGCTTTCTCCTCTCCTCTTCCTCCCTTTCTCCTCTCCTCTTCCTCGCTTTCTCCTCTCCTCTTCCTCGCTTTCTCCTCTCCTCTTCCTCCCTTTCTCCTCTCCTCTTCCTCGCTTTCTCCTCTCCTCTTCCTCGCTTTCTCCTCTCCTCTTCCTCCCTTTCTCCTCTCCTCTTCCTCGCTTTCTCCTCTCCTCTTCCTCCCTTTCTCCTCTCCTCTTCCTCCCTTTCTCCTCTCCTCTTCCTCCCTTTCTCCTCTCCTCTTCCTCCCTTTCTCCTCTCCTCTTCCTCCCTTTCTCCTCTCCTCTTCCTCCCTTTCTCCTCTCCTCTTCCTCCCTTTCTCCTCTCCTCTTCCTCCCTTTCGCCTCTCCTCTTCCTCCCTTTCTCCTCTCCTCTTCCTCCCTTTCTCCTCTCCTCTTCCTCCCTTTCTCCTCTTCCTCCCTTTCTCCTCTCCTCTCTTCCTCCCTTTCTCCTCTTTCTCCCTTTCTCCTCTTCCTCCCTTTCGCCTCTCTTCCTCCCTTTCTCCTCTCCTCATCCTCCCTTTCTCCTCTCCTCTTCCTCCCTTTCTCCTCTCCCCTCTCTTCTTCCCCACCCCCAGCAGCAGTATCAGAACGGTGAGTCGGAGGAGAACCACGATGCGTTCCTGAAGGCTCTGCAGAACGCGGTCACCACCTTCCTGAATCGTATGAAGAGTAACCACATGCGTGGTCGCAGCATCACCAACGACAGCGCCGTGCTCTCCCTCTTCCAGTCCATCAACACCATGCACCCCCAGCTACTGGACATCCTCAATCAGCTGGACGAGAAGAGACGTGAGTTAGGGGGAGATTTGGTTCTGAGTGTGTGTGGGGGGGGGTGGTTCTGTGTGTGTGTGGGGGGGGTGGTTCTGTGTGTGTGTGGGGGGGGTGGTTCTGTGTGTGTGTGTGGGGGGGTGGTTCTGAGTGTGTGTGTGGGGGGGTGGTTCTGAGTGTGTGTGTGGGGGGGTGGTTCTGAGTGTGTGTGTGTGTGGGGGGGTGGTTCTGAGTGTGTGTGTGGGGGGGGGTGGTTCTGAGTGTGTGTGTATGGGGGGGTGGTTCTGAGTGTGTGTGGGGGGGGGGTGGTTCTGAGTGTGTGTGTGTGGGGGGGGGTGGTTCTGAGTGTGTGTGTGTGTGGGGGGGTGGTTCTGAGTGTGTGTGTGTGGGGGGGGGTGGTTCTGAGTGTGTGTGTGGGGGGGGGTGGTTCTGAGTGTGTGTGTGTGGGGGGGTGGTTCTGAGTGTGTGTGTGTGGGGGGGTGGTTCTGAGTGTGTGTGTGTGGGGGGGGTGGTTCTGAGTGTGTGTGTGTGGGGGGGTGGTTCTGAGTGTGTGTGTGGGGGGTGGTTCTGAGTGTGTGGGGGGGGGTGGTTCTGAGTGTGTGTGTGTGGGGGGGTGGTTCTGAGTGTGTGTGTGGGGGGGGGGTGGTTCTGAGTGTGTGTGTGGGGGGGGGGTGGTTCTGAGTGTGTGTGTGTGGGGGGGTGGTTCTGAGTGTGTGTGTGTGGGGGGGTGGTTCTGAGTGTGTGTGTGTGGGGGGGGGGGGGGGTGGTTCTGAGTGTGTGTGTGTGGGGGGGGTGGTTCTGAGTGTGTGTGTGTGGGGGGGGGTGGTTCTGAGTGTGTGTGTGTGGGGGGTGGTTCTGAGTGTGTGTGTGGGGGGGGTGGTTCTGAGTGTGTGTGTGTGGGGGGGGTGGTTCTGAGTGTGTGTGTGTGGGGGGGGTGGTTCTGAGTGTGTGTGTGTGTGGGGGGTGGTTCTGAGTGTGTGTGTGTGGGGGGTGGTTCTGTGTGTGTGTGTGTGTGTGTGTGGGGGGGGTGGTTCTGTGTGTGTGTGTGTGTGTGTGGGGGGGGTGGTTCTGAGTGTGTGTGTGTGACTTTGTTTCAGTGTTTGTTTATGTAAGAGAGATTCTCTGAAGCCGGGATTCAATCTGATCGCGCTTTGTCTGCAATGTATGTTTTAAACACTACGTTCCCATGTGTGGAGACCACATTCACTGTAAACAATATGTCTCAATCAGGAATATCCTATCAATGGCATATTGTCCAAATCTGGGATTGGATTCAATCCCGACCTCACTCTTGCTCAAACCGTGAGCATGTCTGTCTGCTTGTTGGTTTACCATGTTTGTTGTCTTGGTCCTGTACAGTTTAACCACTGTCTAACTAAACATCTCCATGTCTGTCTGCTTGTTGGTTTACCATGTTTGTTGTCTTGGTCCTGTACAGTTTAACCACTGTCTAACTAAACATCTCCATGTCTGTCTGCTTGTTGGTTTACCATGTTTGTTGTGTTGGTCCTGTACAGTTTAACCACTGTCTAACTAAACATCTCCATGTCTGTCTGCTTGTTGGTTTACCATGTTTGTTGTCTTGGTCCTGTACAGTTTAACCACTAACTAAACATCTCCATGTCTGTCTGCTTGTTGGTTAGTCTTGTTTGTTGTCTTGGTCCTGTACAGTTTAACCACTGTCTAACTAAACATCTCCATGTCTGTCTGCTTGTTGGTTTACCATGTTTGTTGTCTTGGTCCTGTACAGTTTAACCACTGTCTAACTAAACATCTCCATGTCTGTCTGCTTGTTGGTTTACCATGTTTGTTGTGTTGGTCCTGTACAGTTTAACCACTGTCTAACTAAACATCTCCATGTCTGTCTGCTTGGTGGTTTACCATGTTTGTTGTCTTGGTCCTGTACAGTCTAACCACTGTCGAAACATCTCCATGTCTGTCTGCTTGTTGGTTTACCATGTTTGTTGTCTTGGTCCTGTACAGTCTAACCACTGTCGAAACATCTCCATGTCTGTCTGCTTGTTGGTTTACCATGTTTGTTGTCTTGGTCCTGTACAGTTTAACCACTAACTAAACATCTCCATGTCTGTCTGCTTGTTGGTTTACCATGTTTGTTGTGTTGGTCCTGTACAGTTTAACCACTGTCTAACTAAACATCTCCATGTCTGTCTGCTTGTTGGTTTACCATGTTTGTTGTGTTGGTCCTGTACAGTTTAACCACTGTCTAACTAAACATCTCCATGTCTGTCTGCTTGTTGGTTTACCATGTTTGTTGTGTTGGTCCTGTACAGTTTAACCACTAACTAAACATCTCCATGTCTGTCTGCTTGTTGGTTTACCATGTTTGTTGTCTTGGTCCTGTACAGTCTAACCACTGTCGAAACATCTCCATGTCTGTCTGCTTGTTGGTTTACCATGTTTGTTGTCTTGGTCCTGTACAGTTTAACCACTAACTAAACATCTCCATGTCTGTCTGCTTGTTGGTTTACCATGTTTGTTGTGTTGGTCCTGTACAGTTTAACCACTGTCTAACTAAACATCTCCATGTCTGTCTGCTTGTTGGTTTACCATGTTTGTTGTCTTGGTCCTGTACAGTTTAACCACTGTCTAACTAAACATCTCCATGTCTGTCTGCTTGTTGGTTTACCATGTTTGTTGTGTTGGTCCTGTACAGTTTAACCACTGTCTAACTAAACATCTCCATGTCTGTCTGCTTGTTGGTTAGTCTTGTTTGTTGTCTTGGTCCTGTACAGTTTAACCACTGTCTAACTAAACATCTCCATGTCTGTCTGCTTGTTGGTTTACCATGTTTGTTGTGTTGGTCCTGTACAGTTTAACCACTAACTAAACATCTCCATGTCTGTCTGCTTGTTGGTTTACCATGTTTGTTGTCTTGGTCCTGTACAGTTTAACCACTGTCTAACTAAACATCTCCATGTCTGTCTGCTTGTTGGTTTACCATGTTTGTTGTCTTGGTCCTGTACAGTTTAACCACTAACTAAACATCTCCATGTCTGTCTGCTTGTTGGTTTACCATGTTTGTTGTGTTGGTCCTGTACAGTTTATCCACTGTCTAACTAAACATCTCCATGTCTGTCTGCTTGTTGGTTTACCATGTTTGTTGTCTTGGTCCTGTACAGTTTAACCACTAACTAAACATCTCCATGTCTGTCTGCTTGTTGGTTTACCATGTTTGTTGTGTTGGTCCTGTACAGTTTAACCACTGTCTAACTAAACATCTCCATGTCTGTCTGCTTGTTGGTTTACCATGTTTGTTGTGTTGGTCCTGTACAGTTTAACCACTGTCTAACTAAACATCTCCATGTCTGTCTGCTTGTTGGTTTACCATGTTTGTTGTGTTGGTCCTGTACAGTCTAACCACTGTCTAACTAAACATCTCCATGTCTGTCTGCCAGTGTACTACGAGGGTCTGCAGGACAAGCTGGCCCAGGTGCGTGATGCGAGAGCCGCCCTGAACGCCCTACGAGACGAGCACAGAGAGAAGCTGCGTCGTGCTGCCGAGGAGGCGGAGAGACAGAGACAGATTCAGCTGGCCCAGAAACTAGAGATCATGAGACAGAAGAAACAGGTAACAGAACTGGGGAACAACAGGACTGGGAGTCTGTTTAGGAGGGGTGCTATGTTATAGATAATAACAGGGCTGGGAGTCTGTTTAGGAGGGGTGCTATGTTATAATAACAGGGCTGGGAGTCTGTTTAGGAGGGGTGCTATGTTATAGATAATAACAGGGCTGGGAGTCTGTTTAGGAGGGGTGCTATGTTATAATAACAGGGCTGGGAGTCTGTTTAGGAGGGGTGCTATGTTATAGATAATAACAGGTGACAGACTGGGGAACAACAGGACTGGGAGTCTGTTTAGGAGGGGTGCTATGTTATAATAACAGGGCTGGGAGTCTGTTTAGGAGGGATGCTATGTTATAGATAATAACAGGTGACAGACTGGGGAACAACAGGACTGGGAGTCTGTTTAGGAGGGGTGCTATGTTATAATAACAGGGCTGGGAGTCTGTTTAGGAGGGGTGCTATGTTATAATAACAGGTGACAGACTGGGGAACAACAGGGCTGGGAGTCTGTTTAGGAAAGGTGCTATGTTATAATAACAGGGCTGGGAGTCTGTTTAGGAGGGGTGCTATGTTATAGATAATAACAGGGCTATGAGTCTGTTTAGGAGGGGTGCTATGTTATAATAACAGGGCTGGGAGTCTGTTTAGGAGAGGTGCTGTGTTAAAGATAATAACAGGTGACAGACTGGGGAACAACAGGGCTGGGAGTCTGTTTAGGAGAGGTGCTATGTTATAGATAAAACAGGACTGGGAGTCTGTTTAGGAGGGGTGCTATGTTATAATAACAGGTGACAGACTGGGGAACAACAGGACTGGGAGTCTGTTTAGGAAAGGTGCTATGTTATAGATAACAACAGGACTGGGAGTCTGTTTAGGAGGGGTGCTATGTTATAATAACAGGTGACAGACTGGGGAACAACAGGACTGGGAGTCTGTTTAGGAGGGGTGCTATGTTATAGATAATAACAGGTGACAGACTGGGGAACAACAGGGCTGGGAGTCTGTTTAGGAGGGGTGCTGTGTTATAATAACAGGTGACAGACTGGGGAACAACAGGGCTGGGAGTCTGTTTAGGAGGGGTGCTGTGTTATAATAACAGGTGACAGACTGGGGAACAACAGGACTGGGAGTCTGTTTAGGAGGGGTGCTGTGTTATAATAACAGGTGACAGACTGGGGAACAACAGGGCTGGGAGTCTGTTTAGGAGGGGTGCTATGTTATAGATAATAACAGGGCTGGGAGTCTGTTTAGGAGAGGTGCTATGTTATAATAACAGGGCTGGGAGTCTGTTTAGGAGGGGTGCTGTGTTATAATAACAGTTGACAGAATGGGGAACAACAGGGCTGGGAGTCTGTTTAGGAGGGGTGCTGTGTTATAATAACAGGGCTGGGAGTCTGTTCAGGAGGGGTGCTATGTTATAATAACAGGTGACAGACTGGGGAACAACAGGGCTGGGAGTCTGTTTAGGAGGGGTGCTATGTTATAGATAATAACAGGGCTGGGAGTCTGTTTAGGAGAGGTGCTATGTTATAATAACAGGGCTGGGAGTCTGTTTAGGAGGGGTGCTATGTTATAATAACAGGTGACAGACTGGGGAACAACAGGGCTGGGAGTCTGTTTAGGAGGGGTGCTATGTTATAGATAATAACAGGGCTGGGAGTCTGTTTAGGAGGGGTGCTATGTTATAATAACAGGTGACAGACTGGGGAACAACAGGGCTGGGAGTCTGTTTAGGAGGGGTGCTATGTTATAATAACAGGTGACAGACTGGGGAACAACAGGGCTGGGAGTCTGTTTAGGAGGGGTGCTATGTTATAATAACAGGTGACAGACTGGGGAACAACAGGGCTGGGAGTCTGTTTAGGAGGGGTGCTATGTTATAATAACAGGTGACAGACTGGGGAACAACAGGGCTGGGAGTCTGTTTAGGAGGGGTGCTATGTTATAGATAATAACAGGTGACAGACTGGGGAACAACAGGACTGGGAGTCTGTTTAGATATATTGTGTAGAACAGATCAGCTGTAGTGTTTAAAGGCCCAGTGCAGTGAAAAACGTGATTTCCCTGTTATTCACATGATGAGGTATGGCTGGTTCTGCGGTAAGGGGTTAGTCACATGATGAGGTATGGCTGGTTCTGCGGTAAGGGGTTAGTCACATGATGAGGTATGGGTTGTTATCCAGTAGGGGTTAGTCACATGATGAGGTATGGGTTGTTATGCAGTAGGGGTTAGTCACATGATGAGGTATGGGTTGTTATGCAGTAGGGGTTAGTCACATGATGAGGTATGGGTTGTTATGCAGTAGGGGTTAGTCACATGATGAGGTATGGGTTGTTATGCAGTATGGGTTAGTCATGTGATGAGGTATGGGTTGTTATCCAGTAGGGGGTTAGTCACATGATGAGGTATGGGTTGTTCTGCAGTAGGGGGTTAGTCACATGATGAGGTATGGGTTGTTCTGCGGTAGGGGGTTAGTCACATGAGGTATGGGTTGTTATGCAGTAGGGGTTAGTCACATGAGGTTATGGGTTGTTCTACGGTAGAGGGTTAGTCACATGATGAGTTATGGGTTGTTATCCAGTAGGGGGTTAGTCACATGATGAGGTATGGGTTGTTATGCAGTAGGGGGTTAGTCACGTGATGAGGTATGGGTTGTTATCCAGTAGGGGGTTAGTCACATGATGAGGTATGGGTTGTTCTGCGGTAGGGGGTTAGTCACATGATGAGGTATGGGTTGTTATGCAGTAGGGGTTAGTCACATGATGAGGTATGGGTTGTTCTGCGGTAGGGGGTTAGTCACATGATGAGGTATGGGTTGTTATGCAGTAGGGGTTAGTCACATGATGAGGTATGGGTTGTTATGCAGTAGGGGTTAGTCACATGATGAGGTATGGGTTGTTATGCAGTATGGGTTAGTCATGTGATGAGGTATGGGTTGTTATCCAGTAGGGGGTTAGTCACATGATGAGGTATGGGTTGTTCTGCAGTAGGGGGTTAGTCACATGATGAGGTATGGGTTGTTCTGCGGTAGGGGGTTAGTCACATGATGAGGTATGGGTTGTTATGCAGTAGGGGTTAGTCACATGAGGTTATGGGTTGTTCTACGGTAGAGGGTTAGTCACATGATGAGTTATGGGTTGTTATCCAGTAGGGGGTTAGTCACATGATGAGGTATGGGTTGTTATGCAGTAGGGGGTTAGTCACGTGATGAGGTATGGGTTGTTATCCAGTAGGGGGTTAGTCACATGATGAGGTATGGGTTGTTCTGCGGTAGGGGGTTAGTCACATGATGAGGTATGGGTTGTTATGCAGTAGGGGTTAGTCACATGATGAGGTATGGGTTGTTCTGCGGTAGGGGGTTAGTCACATGATGAGGTATGGGTTGTTATGCAGTAGGGGTTAGTCACATGATGAGGTATATGGTGTCTGATGTGGTGTCTGATGTGATGTCTGATGTGTTGACTATGTTTCAGGAGTACCTAGAGATGCAGCGTCAGCCTGTTAGGTGGTATATGGTGTCTGATGTGGTGTCTGATGTGTTGACTATGTTTCAGGAGTACCTAGAGATGCAGCGTCAGCCTGTTAGGTGGTATATGGTGTCCGATGTGGTGTCTGATGTGGTGTCTGATGTGGTGACTGTGTAATCAGGAGTACCTAGAGATGCAGCGTTAGCCTGTTAGGTGGTATATGGTGTCTGATGTGGTGACTGATGTGGTGTCTGATGTGTTGACTATGTTTCAGGAGTACCTAGAGATGCAGCGTCAGCCTGTTAGGTGGTATATGGTGTCTGATGTGGTGTCTGATGTGTTGACTATGTTTCAGGAGTACCTAGAGATGCAGCGTCAGCCTGTTAGGTGGTATATGGTGTCTGATGTGGTGTCTGATGTGTTGACTATGTTTCAGGAGTACCTAGAGATGCAGCGTCAGCCTGTTAGGTGGTATATGGTGTCTGATGTGGTGTCTGATGTGTTGACTATGTTTCAGGAGTACCTAGAGATGCAGCGTCAGCCTGTTAGGTGGTATATGGTGTCTGATGTGGTGTCTGATGTGTTGACTATGTTTCAGGAGTACCTAGAGATGCAGCGTCAGCCTGTTAGGTGGTATATGGTGTCTGATGTGGTGTCTGATGTGGTGACTGTGTTTCAGGAGTACCTAGAGATGCAGCGTTAGCCTGTTAGGTGGTATATGGTGTCTGATATGGTGTCTGATGTGGTGTCTGATGTGTTGACTATGTTTCAGGAGTACCTAGAGATGCAGCGTCAGCCTGTTAGGTGGTATATGGTGTCTGATGTGGTGTCTGATGTGTTGACTATGTTTCAGGAGTACCTAGAGATGCAGCGTCAGCCTGTTAGGTGGTATATGGTGTCTGATGTGGTGTCTGATGTGGTGTCTGATGTGATGTCTGATGTGGTGACTGTGTTTCAGGAGTACCTAGAGATGCAGCGTCAGCTGGCCATCCAGCGGCTCCAGGAGCAGGAGAAGGAGAGACAGATGAGGCTGGAGCAACAGAAACACACCATCCAGATGAGAGCCCAGATGCCTGCCTTCCCCATGCCCTACCCACAGGTAGACACTATACTATACCCTACCCACAGGTAGACACTACACTATACCCTACCCACAGGTAGACACTATACTATACCCACAGGTAGACACTACACTATACCCTACCCACAGGTAGACACTATACTATACCCACAGGTAGACACTATACTATACCCTACCCACAGGTAGACACTATACTATAACCTACCCACAGGTAGACACTATACTATACCCTACCCACAGGTAGACACTATACTATACCCTACCCACAGGTAGACACTATACTATACCCTACCCACAGGTAGACACTATACTATAACCTACCCACAGGTAGACACTATACTATACCCTACCCACAGGTAGACACTATACTATAACCTACCCACAGGTAGACACTATACTATAACCTACCCACAGGTAGACACTATACTATACCCTACCCACAGGTAGACACTATACTATACCCACAGGTAGACACTATACTATACCCTACCCACAGGTAGACACTATACTATACCCTACCCACAGGTAGACACTACACTATACCCTACCCACAGGTAGACACTACACTATAACCTACCCACAGGTAGACACTATACTATAACCTACCCACAGGTAGACACTATACTATACCCTACCCACAGGTAGACACTACACTATACCCTACCCACAGGTAGACACTATACTATACCCTACCCACAGGTAGACACTACACTATACCCTACCCACAGGTAGACACTATACTATACCCTACCCACAGGTAGACACTATACTATACCATGCCCACAGGTAGACACTACAGTATACCCTACCCACAGGTAGACACTATACCCTACCCACAGGTAGACACTATACTATAACCTACCCACAGGTAGACACTATACTATAACCTACCCACAGGTAGACACTATACTATACCATGCCCACAGGTAGACACTACACTATACCCTACCCACAGGTAGACACTATACCCTACCCACAGGTAGACACTATACTATAACCTACCCACAGGTAGACACTATACTATAACCTACCCACAGGTAGACACTATACCCTACCCACAGGTAGACACTATACCCTACCCACAGGTAGACACTATACTATAACCTACCCACAGGTAGACACTATACTATACCCTACCCACAGGTAGACACTATACTATACCCTACCCACAGGTAGACACTATACCCTACCCACAGGTAGACACTATACTATAACCTACCCACAGGTAGACACTATACTATAACCTACCCACAGGTAGACACTATACTATACCCTACCCACAGGTAGACACTATACTATACCCTACCCACAGGTAGACACTATACCCTACCCACAGGTAGACACTATACTATAACCTACCCACAGGTAGACACTATACCCTACCCACAGGTAGACACTATACCCTACCCACAGGTAGACACTATACTATAACCTACCCACAGGTAGACACTATACTATACCCTACCCACAGGTAGACACTATACTATACCATGCCCACAGGTAGACACTATACTATACCCTGCCCACAGGTAGACACTATACTATACCATGCCCACAGGTAGACACTATACTATACCATGCCCACAGGTAGACACTATACCCTACCCACAGGTAGACACTATACCCTACCCACAGGTAGACACTATACCCTACCCACAGGTAGACACTATACCCTACCCACAGGTAGACACTGTCTGGCCGGCACACGGGGGAGGCCTTCTCTCTGGCCGGCACACGGGGGAGGCCTTCTCTCTGGCCGGCACACGGGGGAGGCCTTCTCTCTGGCCGGCACACGGGGGAGGCCTTCTCTCTGGCCGGCACACGGGGGAGGCCTTCTCTCTGGCCGGCACACGGGGGAGGCCTTTTCTCTGGCCGGCACACGGGGGAGGCCTTCTCTCTGGCCGGCACACGGGGGAGGCCCTCTCTCTGGCCGGCACACGGGGGAGGCCCTCTCTCTGGCCGGCACACGGGGGAGGCCCTCTCTCTGGCCGGCACACGGGGGAGGCCCTCTCTCTGGCCGGCACACGGGGGAGGCCCTCTCTCTGGCCGGCACACGGGGGAGGCCCTCTCTCTGGCCGGCACACGGGGGAGGCCCTCTCTCTGGCCGGCACACGGGGGAGGCCCTCTCTCTGGCCGGCACACGGGGGAGGCCTTCTCTCTGGCCGGCACACGGGGGAGGCCCTCTCTCTGGCCGGCACACGGGGGAGGCCCTCTCTCTGGCCGGCACACGGGGGAGGCCCTCTCTCTGGCCGGCACACGGGGAGGCCCTCTCTCTGGCCGGCACACGGGGGAGGCCCTCTCTCTGGCCGGCACACGGGGGAGGCCCTCTCCCTGGCCGGCACACGGGGGAGGCCCTCTCTCTGGCCGGCACACGGGGGAGGCCCTCTCTCTGGCCGGCACACGGGGGAGTTAGTCTTTAAGCAGAGCCTTGGGGAAGGCGTGTCACGACACTGTTAGTCTACAGAGGTTCTGTGTAAATGATTGCTGCAGGAGTTTCACCTGGCATTTACCTTAGTGGCTGTTCTTGTTGTCCAGCTCTTGTGTAAATTCCTCTCCTTTTCACCCTAGATGCAGTCTTTACCCCCCAACGTGGCAGGAGGGGTGGTGTACGGGCAGCCGGGGGGACCCCCCAGTTACCCAGGCACCTTTAGCCCCTCAGGGTCAGTGGAGGGGTCGCCCATGCACAACGTCTACATGAACCAGCCTGGACCAGGACAGTACCAGGCCATGCCTCCAGGTTAGTACAGACCCCAATGAGTCAAATGTTTGTGTCTAGTTGAATAGCATGGTAGTTAGTCTGGGGATGTCTAGTTGAATAGCATGGTAGTTAGTCTAGGGGCCAGCATGTCTAGTTGAATAGCATAGTAGTTAGTCTAGGGGCCAGCATGGTAGTTAGTCTAGGGGCCAGCATGGTAGTTAGTCTAGGGGCCAGCATGTCTAGTTGAATAGCATGGTAGTTAGTCTAGGGGCCAGCATGTCTAGTTGAATAGCATGGTAGTTAGTCTAGGGGCCAGCATGTCTAGTTGAATAGCATTGTAGTTAGTCTAGGGGCCAGCATGGTAGTTAGTCTGGGGGCCAGCATGGTAGTTAGTCTAGGGACCAGCATGGTAGTTAGTCTAGGGACCAGCATGGTAGTTAGTCTAGGGACCAGCATGGTAGTTAGTCTAGGGGCCAGCATGTCTAGTTGAATAGCATGGTAGTTAGTCTAGGGGCCAGCATGTCTAGTTGAATAGCATGGTAGTTAGTCTAGGGGCCAGCATGGTAGTTAGTCTAGGGACCAGCATGGTAGTTAGTCTAGGGACCACCATGGTAGTTAGTCTAGGGACCAGCATGGTAGTTAGTCTAGGGACCAGCATGGTAGTTAGTCTAGGGACCAGCATGGTAGTTAGTCTAGGGGCCAGAATGTCTAGTTGAATAGCATGGTAGTTAGTCTAGGGGCCAGCATGTCTAGTTGAATAGCATGGTAGTTAGTCTAGGGGCCAGCATGGTAGTTAGTCTAGGGGCCAGCATGTCTAGTTGAATAGCATGGTAGTTAGTCTAGGGGCCAGCATGTCTAGTTGAATAGCATGGTAGTTAGTCTAGGGGCCAGCATGTCTAGTTGAATAGCATAGTAGTTAGTCTAGGGGCCAGCATGGTAGTTAGTCTGGGGGCCAGCATGTCTAGTTGAATAGCATGGTAGTTAGTCTAGGGACCAGCATGGTAGTTAGTCTAGGGGCCAGCATGGTAGTTAGTCTAGGGGCCAGCATGGTAGTTAGTCTAGGGGCCAGCATGGTAGTTAGTCTAGGGGCCAGCATGGTAGTTAGTCTAGGGGCCAGCATGTCTAGTTGAATAGCATGGTAGTTAGTCTAGGGGCCAGCATGGTAGTTAGTCTAGGGGCCAGCATGTCTAGTTGAATAGCATGGTAGTTAGTCTAGGGGCCAGCATGTCTAGTTGAATAGCATGGTAGTTAGTCTAGGGGCCAGCATGTCTAGTTGAATAGCATGGTAGTTAGTCTAGGGGCCAGCATGGTAGTTAGTCTAGGGGCCAGCATGGTAGTTTCTGTATGGACCTGGCTTTGTGCTCTCTCAGGGCATTGTCATGCTGAAACAGGAAAGGGCCTTCCTCAAACTGTTGCCACCATTATTCCTCCTTCACTAAACTTCCTCCTTCATGACAGTTGGCACTCTCCATTGGACCGGTTATCATTCTCCTGGCATCCTCCAAACCCATTGAGCATGGTGATCTTAGTCTTGTGTGCGGCTGCTCGGCCATGGAAACCCATTGAGCGTGGTGATCTTAGTCTTGTGTGCGGCTGCTCGGCCATGGAAACCCATTGAGCGTGGTGATCTTAGTCTTGTGTGCGGCTGCTCGGCCATGGAAACCCATTGAGCGTGGTGATCTTAGACTTGTGTGCGGCTGCTCGGCCATGGAAACCCATTGAGCGTGGTGATCTTAGTCTTGTGTGCAGCTGCTCGGCCATGGAAACCCATTGAGCGTGGTGATCTTAGTCTTGTGTGCGGCTGCTCAGCCATGGAAACCCATTGAGCGTGGTGATCTTAGTCTTGTGTGCGGCTGCTCGGCCATGGAAACCCATTGAGCGTGGTGATCTTAGTCTTGTGTGCGGCTGCTCGGCCATGGAAACCCATTGAGCGTGGTGATCTTAGTCTTGTGTGCAGCTGCTCGGCCATGGAAACCCATTGAGCGTGGTGATCTTAGTCTTGTGTGCGGCTGCTCGGCCATGGAAACCCATTTCAAGTTCTTGTGCTGACGTTGCTTCCAGAGGCAGTTTGGAACTCGGTAGTGAGTCTTGCCATCGAGGATTAGATGATTTTTACGTGCTTCAGCACTCAGATTTCCCGTTCTGTGAGCTTGAGCTCCTAGACGTTTCCACTTCACAATAGCAGCACTTACAGTTGACTGGGGGAACTCTAGAAGGGCAGAAATGTGACAAAACTGGCTTGTTGGAAAGGTGGCATCCTATGACGGTGCCACGTTGAAAGTCACTGAGCTTTTCAGTAAGGCCATTCTACTGCCAATGTTTGTCTATGGAGATTACATGGCTGTGTGCTTGATTTTATACACCTGCCAGCAGCAGGTGTGGCTGAAATAGCTGAATCCACTAATTTGAAGGGGTGTCCACATACTTCTGTATATATTGTGTACATTAACTTTCTGTAACGTGACTCTCCTGTGTTTGCCTCCCTGCTCCAGACCCCAACATGTACATGTACCAGCCTGCAGGAACCAATGGACAGCCTGCACCCCCTGGCCAGGCCCCGCCCACTACTAGCCCCGCCTACTCTAACTACCAGCCCACACCCACACAGGGATACCAGGTGAGAACAGAGGGGGGAAGGTCATGCCTGTTACAAAACTATTGGTGTTGAAATGAAAACGTGCTCGTGGACTTCCTCATGCTGAGTTTGTCGTCTAGGTAACTAGGTTTCCTCCTTAATGTGAACCACATGATGTAATGCCTGATGTCAAGTCACAATGAGAGGCTCAGCAATACACCGTCAGATCAAATCAAATGCTGTTTGTCACATGAGCCCGAAGCCAACAGGTGTAGAGACCTTACAGTGAAATGCTTACTGACAAGCCCTTAACCAACAGGTGTAGAGACCTTACAGTGAAATGCTTACTGACAAGCCCTTAACCAACAGGTGTAGAGACCTTACAGTGAAATGCTTACTGACAAGCCCTTAACCAACAGGTGTAGAGACCTTACCGTGAAATGCTTACTGACAAGCCCTTAACCAACAGGTGTAGAGACCTTACAGTGAAATGCTTACTGACAAGCCCTTAACCAACAGGTGTAGAGACCTTACAGTGAAATGCTTACTGACAAGCCAACAATGCAGTTTTAAGAAAATAATTAAATGTTAAGTAAAACAATAGAAAATAGAAGTAACAAATAATTAAAGAGCAGCAGTAAAATAATAGTAGGCTATATACAGGGGGTACTGGTACAGAGTCAATGTGGAGGCTATATACAGGGGGTACTGGTACAGAGTCAATGTGGAGGCTATATACGGGGGGTACCGGTACAGAGTCAATGTGGAGGCTATATACAGGGGGTACCGGTACAGAGTCAATGTGGAGGCTATATACAGGGTGTTACGGTACAGAGTCAATGTGGAGGCTATATACAGGGTGTTACGGTACAGAGTCAATGTGGAGGCTATATACAGGGGGTACCAGTTCAGAGTCAATGTGGAGGCTATATACAGGGGGTACTGGTACAGAGTCAATGTGGAGGCTATATACAGGGTGTTACGGTACAGAGTCAATGTGGAGGCTATATACAGGGGGGTACGGTGCAGAGTCAGTGTGGAGGCTATATACAGGGTGTTACTGGTACAGAGTCAGTGTGGAGGCTATATACAGGGGGTACTGGTACAGAGTCAATGTGGAGGCTATATACAGGGTGTTACGGTACAGAGTCAATGTGGAGGCTATAGACAGGGTGTTACGGTACAGAGTCAATGTGGAGGCTATATACAGGGGGGTACGGTGCAGAGTCAGTGTGGAGGCTATATACAGGGGGTACTGGTACAGAGTCAATGTGGAGGCTATATACAGGGTGTTACGGTACAGAGTCAATGTGGAGGCTATATACAGGGGGGTACGGTGCAGAGTCAGTGTGGAGGCTATATACAGGGGGTACCGGTACAGAGTCAATGTGGAGGCTATATACAGGGTGTTACGGTACAGAGTCAATGTGGAGGCTATATACAGGGGGGTACGGTGCAGAGTCAGTGTGGAGGCTATATACAGGGGGTACTGGTACAGAGTCAATGTGGAGGCTATATACAGGGTGTTACGGTACAGAGTCAATGTGGAGGCTATATACAGGGGGGTACGGTGCAGAGTCAGTGTGGAGGCTATATACAGGGTGTTACTGGTACAGAGTCAGTGTGGAGGCTATATACAGGGGGTACTGGTACAGAGTCAATGTGGAGGCTATATACAGGGTGTTACGGTACAGAGTCAATGTGGAGGCTATAGACAGGGTGTTACGGAACAGAGTCAATGTGGAGGCTATATACAGGGGGGTACGGTGCAGAGTCAGTGTGGAGGCTATATACAGGGGGTACTGGTACAGAGTCAATGTGGAGGCTATATACAGGGGGTACCGGTACAGAGTCAATGTGGAGGCTATATACAGGGTGTTACGGTACAGAGTCAATGTGGAGGCTATATACAGGGGGGTACGGTGCAGAGTCAGTGTGGAGGCTATATACAGGGGGTACTGGTACAGAGTCAATGTGGAGGCTATATACAGGGGGTACGGTGCAGAGTCAATGTGGAGGCTATATACAGGGGGTACCAGTTCAGAGTCAGTGTGGAGGCTATATACAGGGGGGTACGGTGCAGAGTCAGTGTGGAGGCTATATACAGGGTGTTACTGGTACAGAGTCAATGTGGAGGCTATATACAGGGGGTACCGGTACAGAGTCAATGTGGAGGCTATATACAGGGAGGTACTGGTACAGAGTCAATGTGGAGGCTATATACAGGGGGTACTGGTACAGAGTCAATGTGGAGGCTATATACAGGGGGTACCGGTACAGAGTCAATGTGGAGGCTATATACAGGGGGTACCGGTTCAGAGTCAATGTGGAGGCTATATACAGGTGGTACTGGTACAGAGTCAATGTGGAGGCTATATACAGGGGGTACTGGTACAGAGTCAATGTGGAGGCTATATACAGGTGGTACTGGTACAGAGTCAATGTGGAGGCTATATACAGGGGGTACCGGTACAGAGTCAATGTGGAGGCTATATACAGGGTGTTACGGTACAGAGTCAATGTGGAGGCTATATACAGGGGGTACCGGTACAGAGTCAATGTGGAGGCTATATACAGGGTGTTACGGTACAGAGTCAATGTGGAGGCTATATACAGGGTGTTACAGTACAGAGTCAATGTGGAGGCTATATACAGGGTGTTACAGTACAGAGTCAATGTGGAGGCTATATACAGGGTGTTACGGTACAGAGTCAATGTGGAGGCTATATACAGGGGGTACTGGTACAGAGTCAATGTGCAGGGGCACCGGTAATTGAGGTAATATGTACATGTAGGTAGAGTTAAAGTGACTATACATAGATAATAAACAGAGAGTAGCAGCAGTGTTAAGAGGGTCTGGGTAGCCATTTGATTAGCTGGTCAGGAGTCTTATGGCTTGGGGGTAGAAGCTGTTAAGAAGCCTCTTGGTACACCGACCTCGACAAACCATTTCTGTATGGACCTGGCTTTGTGCTCTCTCAGGGCATTGTCATGCTGAAACAGGAAAGGGCCTTCCTCATACTGTTGCCACCATTATTCCTCCTTCACTAAACTTCCTGCTTCATGACCGTTGGCACTCTCCATTGGGACCTGGTGCTCCGGTACCACTGACCTGGACTCCTTTTAAAATGGGCTTCAGGTTTCATGTCCCTCTTTCATTTTGTGTCCCTGGTCCTCACTGACTTTCCAAAGCTCTTCCTCTTCCTCCTCCTCCTCCTCCTCTTCATCTTCCTCCTCTTCCTCCTCCTCCTCATTTAGCATCATAATGTGATGTTTATAAAGGGAGTCAAAGCTCAACGTGGCTCCTCCTCCTCTTCCTCCTCATTTAGCATCATAATGTGATGATGTTTATAAAGGGAGTCAAAGCTCAACGTGGCTCCTCTTCCTCCTCCTCTTCCTCCTCATTTAGCATCATAATGTGATGATGTTTATAAAGGGAGTCAAAGCTCCTCCTCTTCCTCTTCCTCCTCTTCCTCCTCCTCCTCATTTAGCATCATAATGTGATGATGTTTATAAAGGGAGTGAAGCGGCTCATGACTAGTGTTATAATAGATTATAACCACATCATAATACATTCTACATGTAGGCTTTAAATCATCTGTTAGCGACGTCTTCCTCCTCCTCCTCCTCCTCCTCATTTAGCATCATAATGTAATGATGTTTATAAAGGCAGTCAAACGGCTCATGACTAGTGTTATAATAGATTATAACCACATCATAATACATTCTACATGTAGGCTTTAAATCATCTGTTAGCGACGTCTGTAATGTTAATGTTGTCATCGGTCTCAGCAGAACGTGGTGTCCCAGGCCCAGTCTCTGCCCCCCATGTCCCAGCCTCCTCCCACTAACGGTATGTCCTACGTGGCCTACCCTCCACCCTACGCCATGCAGAGTATGATGGCAGCCCTACCTGGGCAGGACCCCAACATGCCCCCACAACAACCCTACATGCAGGGCCCAGGACAACAGCCCATGTACCAACAGGTAGGAGTTCTTGGTTTCTCTCTTCCCCCTCTCTTCTTCCTCTCTCTCCCTCCTATCTTCCTCTCTCTCCCTCCTCTCTTCCTCTCTCTCTCCTCTCTCCCTCCTCTCTTCCTCTCTCTCTCCTCTCTTCCTCTCTCTCCCTCCTCTCTTCCTCTCTTCCTCTCTCCCTCCTCTCTTCCTCTCTCCCTCCTCTCTTCCTCTCTTCCTCTCTCCCTCCTCTCTTCCTCACTCTCCCTCCTCTCTTCCTCGCTCTCCCTCCTCTCTTCCTCTCTCTCTCCTCTCTTCCTCTCTTCCTCTCTCTCTCCTCTCTTCCCCTCTCTCTTCCTCTCTCTCTCCCTCGCCCTCTTCCCTTCCTCTCTCTCTCTCGCCCTCTTCCCTTCCTCTCTCTCTCTCTCTCCCCCTCTCGCTCTCTCTCTCAGCATAGTGTTGCCTGTCTATAGGGGGACTTCTGATTCTGTATGTCAGAGGCTTGTTTGTTCTATGTAGTGGGAGTTGCAGTGAGGGATTGATGGTAATCTCATCTCTCTCTCTGTGTAGATGGCTCCCCCTGGTGGCCCCCAGCAGCAGGTTCAGCAGCAGCAGCCTCCGCAGGTCCATCCAGGCAGCGAGGCACAGCTCATCTCCTTCGACTGATCCATCCACCTGGCTAGCTCAGCTTAACATTACCACCTGCTCCTGGCAGGGTTCAACACACTACACCCTCTCTCTCCTCTTCTGTCCTCACCTCTCTTCTGTCCTCACCTCTCTTCTGTCCTCACCTCTCTTCTGTCCTCACCTCTCTTCTGTCCTCACCTCTCTCCTCCTCTTCTGTCCTCACCTCTCTTCTCCTCTGTGTTCTCCTCTCTCTCTCTGCTGGGCTCGTGGCCTGGATTCCCCAACAAACACACGTTTCTCACAATGTTTCTGTTTCGTTACGGCAATGTTGTGAAATATTATAGTTGTGTAACAGACATGTTACCTCTCCTCCTAGCCATCCTCTCTCCCCCAGCTGACATAGAGGATGAGAGGAGTGAGGAGGGGGTTAGGTAGTGTTACTATGCACCATGCCTACCCCAGGGTTGTATTCACTAGGAACCTAGACGGGGAGGGACTACCTGAGCTTATAAGAAACACTTCCCCTTTTAATGCGTTTTGCTACAGTGTTCTGTCCTCACCTCTCTCTGTCTCTCTGTCTCTGTCCTCACCTTTCTCTGTCCTCACCTCTCTCTGTCCTCACCTCTCTCTGTCCTCACCTCTCTCTGTCCTCACCTCTCTCTGTCCTCACCTCTCTCTGTCCTCACCTCTCTCTGTCTCTGTCCTCACCTTTCTCTGTCCTCACCTTTCTCTGTCCTCACCTCTCTCTGTCCTCACCTCTCTCTGTCCTCACCTCTCTCTGTCCTCACCTCTCTCTGTCCTCACCTCTCTCTGTCCTCACCTCTCTCTGTCCTCACCTCTCTGTCCTCACCTCTCTCTGTCCTCACCTCAACTCTCTCTGTCTCTCTCTCTCTCTCTCTCTCTCTCTGCATCTCTCTCTCTCTCTGTATCTCTCTCTCTTTCTCTCTCTCTGCATCTCTCTCTCTGTATCTCTCTCTCTCTTTCTGTATCTCTCTCTGTATCTCTCTCTCTCTGTATCTCTCTCTCTCTCTCTGATAATGTATGTAGTCTTTCTCTTCTGAAACTAATATCTGAAGCTCATCTAGTCAGTGGTATAATAAAGGAACAAATCAAATATGACAGGAATCAATGGAATCTAAGACAAGACCATGACCATCCTTTCTCATATTTGAATAAGCTAGTTTGCATGTTAAAGTCGTTATTTCCATGGACATGTCAGGTGTTACAGCAGTAACTGTTCTGGGGTCATATTGTGGTGATTGGACATTGGTTCATACTGCCTGCTTGGTTGACAGGGGCTGTGAGAGTTAATGGAGAGGTGAGTGAAGGAAGATGTAGGACGGAGCACAGAAAAGCACCTCTAGCAGGTCCCAGGGTTCTAGTGAGAGTGTCAGAGACACACAGAGCTCATTTTAAAGTATAGATGAGCCGTCTTGTGTTGCTACGGCTTGGTAGTGTTTTTCACTAAAGCTTTTTGAGTTGATTGAGAACATGGGAGAAAGGAAGTACCTTTTTTATTCGGTTTTACACTTCCTATATCGTCTCACCAATCAGACTGGCTGAGGGGAAGCAGTATGGGACTACAATAGAACACTTACATCCAGCATGGAACTACAATTCCCAATATTCACAGCTCCAGAGACCGATTACCACCATCACTCTCTCAAGGTGTCCCGTGTCACAACTGTTGACATAATGGGTCTCTCCCAACAACTCCATTAACCACAATGCCTTGCATCACACTCCGGGAGGAACTAGTGTGAATATAACTTAAGATTACACATGTAGTTCCATTGCCAAATATTAACTAGCAGTTATCCAGAGGGTTGCAGTCGGGTCTATATGGCTGTTTACACAGGCAGTCCCATTCTGATCTTTTGACCAATTAGTGGTTAAAGATCTGACCTGATTGGTCAAAAGATCAATTAGTGGCAACACCCCCAGAATGAGTCTGTCTGTGTAAACACAGCCAATGAGCGAGTTGAGAGACCCTCTGACTGGGTGTGTCCTAAACAGCACTCTTTTTCCTATATAGTGCACTACTTTTGACAAAAGCCCTATAGGTGTGTATCTGTGGGTGATGAGGTGTAGAGTTATCTGAGTTATCTGTAGAGGGGGACTCTACATTAGATGGGCATCCATTTTGTTTCTGGTGCTAGTTTCAGTAAAGTTCGGTTTAATCACAAAACCAATTCCTTGTTTCCTTTCCTTGGTTCTTCTCTAATTCTTTGCCTGCTTCCGTCTGATGTTTTGAGGAGGAGAGAGAGAGAGAGAGGACGTAGGGGAGGGAATCAGGAAAATACCTGTTGAGATCCACCCTTTCAGAGTGTCTTTCAGAACCCTGTGGGCCGGGAGTGGAGAGGTGGTGGGAGTCAGTTCTTCAGGGTATGTGCATGTGATGTAACATGTGATGTAACATGTGATGTAACATCCACCCAATCAGTGACTTCCTATGTAACCCCCTTTGACGCCATCTTTGAACTTATTTACTTCATCATTAATGATCTTGTTTCTGTCTGACTTGTTTAAAGTCATTTTCAGATTATATTGAATAAATATCTTGTTCTTCTCTTGTCCATCTGCTCTGTGTGTTTTCTGTCATATTATCTTTGGAATCTGAAGTAGGCGGAGTGCCAGCCTGTTGTCATGCCAACTCCTTGTCACTCATTGCCATGCAGTTGGCAGGTGCACAAACAGAGCACAAACAGATCTGGGACCAGGCTGTAGAGCCAACTCATGTCATGGAGTTGGCAATATAGAACAAACAGATGTGGGACCAGGCTGTAGAGCCAACTCAATATAGAACAAACAGATCTGGGACCAGGCTGTAGAGCCAACTCAATATAGAACAAACAGATCTGGGACCAGGCTGTAGAGCCAACTCAATATAGAACAAACAGATCTGGGACCAGGCTGTAGAGCCAACTCAATATAGAACAAACAGATGTGGGACCAGGCTGTAGAGCCAACTCAATATAGAACAAACAGATCTGGGACCAGGCTGTAGAGCCAACTCAATATAGAACAAACAGATGTGGGACCAGGCTAGATGCATTGTCATGCAGTTGGAAGGTGAACAAACAGATCTGGGACCAGGCTGTAGAGCCAACTCAATATAGAACAAACAGATCTGGGACCAGGCTGTAGAGCCAACTCAATATAGAACAAACAGATCTGGGACCAGGCTAGATGCATTGTCATGCAGTTGGAAGGTGAACAAACAGATCTGGGACCAGGCTATATGCATTGCCATGCAGTTGGAAGGTGAACAAACAGATCTGGGACCAGGCTAGATGCATTGCCATGCAGTTGGAAGGTGAACAAACAGATCTGGGACCAGGCTAGATGCATTGCCATGCAGTTGGAAGGTGAACAAACAGATCTGGGACCAGGCTAGATGCATTGCCATGCAGTTGGAAGGTGAACAAACAGATCTGGGACCAGGCTAGATGCATTGTCATTTAGGAGCAGAAAATGAAAGGGCACAACATACATTTTATTTTGCATTAACGTACTTTATTTACATAATAAATATATGTTTAAAACACGGGTCATTAGGATGTCTGTTCAGATGCAGAAGAAGCCCTGTTTCCATGGCAACGTTTCCTCAAGACCAGGTATTTATTATCCTGTTCCCTCTCTATCTGGGGAAACAAATGACTTGGTCCTAAACATCCTGATAGACCAGGTATTTATTATCCTGTTCCCTCTCTATCTGGGGAAACAAATGACTTGATCCTAAACATCCTGGTAGACCAGGTATTTATTATCCTGTTCCCTCTCTATCAGGATGTTTAGGACCAAGTCATTTGTTTCCCCAGATAGAGAGGGAACAGGATAATACATACCTGGTCTATCAGGATGTTTAGGATCAAGTCTTCATTTGTTTCCCCAGATAGAGAGGGAACAGGATAATAAATACCTGGTCTATCAGGATGTTTAGGATCAAGCCATTTGTTTCCCCAGATAGAGAGGGAACAGGATAATAAATACCTGGTCTATCAGGATGTTTAGGATCAAGTCTTCATTTGTTTCCCCAGATAGAGAGGGAACAGGATAATAAATACCTGGTCTATCAGGATGTTTAGGATCAAGTCTTCATTTGTTTCCCCAGATAGAGAGGGAACAGGATAATAAATACCTGGTCTATCAGGATGTTTAGGATCAAGTCTTCATTTGTTTCCCCAGATAGACCAGGTATTTATTATCCTGTTCCCTCTCTATCTGGGGAAACAAATGAAGACTTGATCCTAAACATCCTGATAGACCAGGTATGTATTATCCTGTTCCCTCTCTATCTGGGGAAACAAATGAAGACTTGATCCTAAACATCCTGGTAGACCAGGTATTTATTATCCTGTTCCCTCTCTATCTGGGGAAACAAATGAAGACTTGATCCTAAACATCCTGATAGACCAGGTATTTATTATCCTGTTCCCTCTCTATCTGGGGAAACAAATGAAGACTTGATCCTAAACATCCTGATAGACCAGGTATTTATTATCCTGTTCCCTCTCTATCTGGGGAAACAAATGACTTGGTCCTAAACATCCTGATAGACCAGGTATTTATTATCCTGTTCCCTCTCTATCTGGGGAAACAAATGAAGACTTGATCCTAAACATCCTGATAGACCAGGTATGTATTATCCTGTTCCCTCTCTATCTGGGGAAACAAATGAAGACTTGATCCTAAACATCCTGATAGACCAGGTATTTATTATCCTGTTCCCTCTCTATCTGGGGAAACAAATGGCTTGGTCCTAAACATCCTGATAGACCAGGTATTTATTATCCTGTTCCCTCTCTATCTGGGGAAACAAATGAAGACTTGATCCTAAACATCCTGATAGACCAGGTATTTATTATCCTGTTCCCTCTCTATCTGGGGGAAACAAATGAAGACTTGATCCTAAACATCCTGATAGACCAGGTATTTATTATCCTGTTCCCTCTCTATCTGGGGAAACAAATGAAGACTTGATCCTAAACATCCTGGTAGACCAGGTATTTATTATCCTGTTCCCTCTCTATCTGGGGAAACAAATGACTTGGTCCTAAACATCCTGATAGACCAGGTATTTATTATCCTGTTCCCTCTCTATCTGGGGAAACAAATGAAGACTTGGTCCTAAACATCCTGATAGACCAGGTATGTATTATCCTGTTCCCTCTCTATCTGGGGAAACAAATGGCTTGATCCTAAACATCCTGATAGACCAGGTATTTATTATCCTGTTCCCTCTCTATCTGGGGAAACAAATGAAGGCTTGGTCCTAAACATCCTGATAGACCAGGTATTTATTATCCTGTTCCCTCTCTATCTGGGGAAACAAATGAAGACTTGATCCTAAACATCCTTATAGAAGGACTGAGCTAGTAGCAGATATACCTTCTGTTACATATTCTGAAGGCTTGGTCCTAAACATCCTTATAGAAGGACTGAGCTAGTAGCAGATATACCTTCTGTTACATATTCTGAAGGCTTGATCCTAAACATCCTGATAGACCAGGTATTTATTATCCTGTTCCCTCTCTATCTGGGGAAACAAATGGCTTGATCCTAAACATCCTGATAGACCAGGTATTTATTATCCTGTTCTCTCTCTATCTGGGGAAACAAATGAAGACTTGATCCTAAACATACTTATAGAAGGACTGAGCTAGTAGCAGATATACCTTCTGTTACATATTCTGAAGGCTTGATCCTAAACATCCTGATAGAAGGACTGAGCTAGTAGCAGATATACCTTCTGTTACATATTCTGAAGGCTTGATCCTAAACATCCTTATAGAAGGACTGAGCTAGTAGCAGATATACCTTCTGTTACATATTCTGAAGGCTTGATCCTAAACATCCTTATAGAAGGACTGAGCTAGTAGCAGACACCTATGTTACATGTTCTGTGTGTACAGTATAGTCCATCCTTATAGAAGGACTGAGCTAGTAGCAGACACCTATGTGACATGTTCTGTGTGTACAGTATAGTCCATCCTTAAAGATACATTAGTTTATACATACACACCAGCAGACTGGTTAAAGAGACTCACCATCCTCTCCATGCGCATCCCGTTCCCAAACGCCAGCTGTCTCAGAACGTCGATGTCTGGTAGACCCCACCCTGGGTTCCTGTAGGGGAACAGAATTGATGGTAAAACAGAGTGACGGTTGGGATTCATGGCTTTGACCCTCAACCCTGAGTGAACTAATGGGAAGAAGCTATATGGTAGTAGCTCCGCATTGGCCAGCTCCTCTCTTATGATGTTATAACTCACATCTGTCGTAGTTCCTGGTCCAAGTCCTCCATACAGCTGGGGGTGATGGTGCCGTTAAAGGCGTAGGGCTGGGGAGCGAGAGAGAGAGGTGTCTGGCGTTAAAAAAAACATCCCCCCCCCCCCCCCCCCCCTCTCCATCCATGATACCTACCCCATGTGTGATCAAGTGATCAAGAGACCATGTTGTCTGAGGATCTGTCCTGATCCTTTGACGACGCCCTGGGGAGAGAGACAGAGACCCAGACTCTGGCACTTCACACGGGCTATAAGTGACTGACACATCTTCACTCATACATTCATAAAGCTTCACAGCCAAATTATGATGCGTATAATGCTGACCTGCCGTGTTAGGCCTACCTCTACGGTGTCGAAAGAGCTGCACTGAAGCAGGTTAATGGCCACGATGACATCACAGGCCCCGCGTGGAAGGCCCGCCCACTTCTCCCAGGGGTCGCTGGCGTCCAGGTGCACAGGCTGCAGCACGGTCTTCACTTTGGTCGCCGCTATGTAGGATCTGACACTGCGAAATAACACCACACCCACTGGAGCCATGACCCCATAGGTTCCATAGACAGTATGACATGTTGGAGCCATAACCCCATAGGTTCCATAGACAGTATGAAATGTTGGAGCCATAGCCCCATAGGTTCTATAGACAGTATGAAATGTTGGAGCCATAACCCCATAGGTTCCATAGACAGTATGAAATGGTGGAGCCATAACCCCATAGGTTCCATAGACAGTATGAAATGTTGGAGCCATAACCCCATAGGTTCCATAGACAGTATGAAATGTTGGAGCCATGACCCCATAGGTTCTATAGACAGTATGAAATGTTGGAGCCATAGCCCCATAGGTTCCATAGACAGTATGAAATGTTGGAGCCATAACCCCATAGGTTCTATAGACAGTATGAAATGGTGGAGCCATAACCCCATAGGTTCCATAGACAGTATGAAATGTTGGAGCCATAACCCCATAGGTTCCATAGACAGTATGAAATGTTGGAGCCATGACCCCATAGGTTCTATAGACAGTATGAAATGTTGGAGCCATAGCCCCATAGGTTCCATAGACAGTATGAACTGTTGGAGCCATAGCCCCATAGGTTCTATAGACAGTATGAAATGGTGGAGCCATAACCCCATAGGTTCCATAGACAGTATGAAATGTTGGAGCCATAACCCCATAGGTTCCATAGACAGTATGAAATGTTGGAGCCATAACCCCATAGGTTCCATAGACAGTATGAAATGTTGGAGCCATGACCCCATAGGTTCTATAGACAGTATGAAATGTTGGAGCCATAGCCCCATAGGTTCCATAGACAGTATGAAATGTTGGAGCCATAACCCCATAGGTTCCATAGACAGTATGACATTTTGGAGCCCATGACCCCATAGGTTCCATAGACAGTATGAAATGTTGGAGCCATGACCCCATAGGTTCCATAGACAGTATGAAATGTTGGAGCCATAACCCCATAGGTTCCATAGACAGTATGAAATGTTGGAGCCATAACCCCATAGGTTCCATAGACAGTATGAAATGTTGGAGCCATGACCCCATAGGTTCTATAGACAGTATGAAATGTTGGAGCCATAACCCCATAGGTTCCATAGACAGTATGACATTTTGGAGCCCATGACCCCATAGGTTCCATAGACAGTATGAAATGTTGGAGCCATGACCCCATAGGTTCCATAGACAGTATGAAATGTTGGAGCCATAACCCCATAGGTTCCATAGACAGTATGAAATGTTGGAGCCATGACCCCATAGGTTCCATAGACAGTATGAAATGTTGGAGCCATAACCCCATAGGTTCCATAGACAGTATGAAATGTTGGAGCCAAAACCGCATAGGTTCCATAGACAGTATGAAATGTTGGAGCCATAACCCCATAGGTTCCATAGACAGTATGACATTTTGGAGCCCATGACCCCATAGGTTCCATAGACAGTATGAAATGTTGGAGCCATGACCCTATAGGTTCCATAGACAGTATGAAATGTTGGAGCCATAACCCCATAGGTTCCATAGACAGTATGAAATGTTGGAGCCCATGACCCCATAGGTTCCATAGACAGTATGAAATGTTGGAGCCATAACCCCATAGGTTCCATAGACAGTATGAAATGTTGGAGCCATAACCCCATAGGTTCCATAGACAGTATGAAATGTTGGAGCCATAACCCCATAGGTTCCATAGACAGTATGAAATGTTGGAGCCATGACCCCATAGGTTCCATAGACAGTATGAAATGTTGGAGCCATGACCCCATAGGTTCCATAGACAGTATGAAATGTTGGAGCCATAACCCCATAGGTTCCATAGACAGTATGAAATGTTGGAGCCATGACCCCATAGGTTCCATAGACAGTATGAAATGTTGGAGCCATAACCCCATAGGTTCCATAGACAGTATGAAATGTTGGAGCCATAGCCCCATAGGTTCCATAGACAGTATGAAATGTTGGAGCCATGACCCCATAGGTTCCATAGACAGTATGAAATGTTGGAGCCATAACCCCATAGGTTCCATAGACAGTATGAAATGTTGGAGCCATGACCCCATAGGTTCCATAGACAGTATGAAATGTTGGAGCCATGACCCCATAGGTTCCATAGACAGTATGAAATGTTGGAGCCATAACCCCATAGGTTCCATAGACAGTATGAAATGTTGGAGCCAGTGCAGCCCGGCAAAATATGACATCTTATGTCTTGACGCTCGTGGTCAGACAATAGCCTTGTTATTACATTGTAATTACCTTATTGAAAATGTAATTACAATGTGAGCCTGTTTAGTGCGTCGGGATATAAGATGGACATGACCAACGACCAACGACCAACAACCAACAACCATACAGAATCAGAGAGGTCAGATAACAAGAGGGTTCAGAGTAATGGACTGTTGTAGTATCTACCTCTATATCATGGTATCTATATATATATTAGACTTTATATAGTTCTAGTAGCTACCTCTATATCATGGTATCTATATATATATATATATATATATATATATATATTAGACTTTATATAGTTCTAGTATCTACCTCTATATCATGGGATATATATATATATATATATATATATATATATATTAGACTTTAAATAATTCTAGTATCTAACTTTATATATTGTATACAGTTGAAGTTCACATACACCTTAGCCAAATACATTTACACTTTTTCACAATTTCTGAAATGTATTCCTTTGTAAAAAAAATCCCTGTCTTAGGTAAGTTAGGATCACCACTTTATTTTAAGAATGTGAAATGTCAGAATAGACAGAATAATTTATTTCAGCTTATATTTCTTTCATCACATTCCCAGCGGGTCAGAAGTTTACATACACTCAATTAGTATTTGGTAGCATTGCCTTTAAATTGTTTAACTTGGGTCAAATGTTTCGGGTAGCCTTCCACAAGCTTCCCACAATAAGTTGGGTGAATTTTGGCCTATTCCTCCTGACAGAATTGATGTAACTGAGTTAGGTTTGTAGGCCTCCTTGCTCGCACACACTTTTTCAGTTCTGCCCACAAATGTTCTATAGGATTGAGGTGGGGGCTTTGTGTTGGCCACTCCAATACCTTGACTTTGTTGTCCTTAAGCCATTTTGCCCTCCTGCAGCAAAGCACCCCCACAACATGATGCTGCTGCCCCCGTGCTTCACATTTGGGATGGTGTTCTTCGGCTTGCAAGCCTCCCACTTTTTCCTCCAAACAAAACGATGGTCTTTATGGACATTTTTGTTTCATCAGATGACATTTCTCCAAAAAATACGATCTTTGTCCACATGTGCAGTTGCAAACCGAGGTTTGGCTTTTTATGGAGATTTTGGAGCAGTGGCTTCTTCCTTGCTGAGCGGCCTTTCAGGTTATGTCGATATAGGACTCGTTTTACTGTGGATATAGATACTTTTGTACCTGTTTCCTCCAGCATCTTCACAAGGTCCTTTGCTGTTGTTCTGGGATTGAGTTGCACTTTTCGCACCAAAGTACATTCATCTCTAGGAGACAGAACGCATCTCCTTCCTGAGCGGTATGAAGGCTGCGTGGTCCCATGGTGTTTATACTGTTTGTACAGTATATTGTTTGTTATATTGTTTGTACAGATGAACGTGGTACCTTCAGGTGTTTGGAAATTGCTCCCAAGGATGAACCAGACTTATTTTTATTGGAGGTATTGGTGGATTTCTTTTGATTTTCCCATGATGTCAAGCAAAGAGGCACTCAAGTTAGGCTTTGAAATACATCCACAGGTTCACCTCAAATTGACTCAAATGATGTCAATTAGCCTATCAGAAGCTTCTAAAGCCATGACATCATTTGCTGGAATGTACAAGCTGTTTAAAGGCACAGTCAACTTAATGTATGTAAACTTTTGTCCTACTGGTATTGTGATACAGTGAATTATAAGTGAAATAATCTGTCTGTAAACAATTGTTGGAAAAATTACTTGTGTCATGCACAAAGTAGATGTCCTAACCGACTTCAAAAACTACAGTTTGTTAACAACAAATTTGTGGAGTGGTTGAAAAACAAGTTTTAATGACTCCAACCTTAGTGTGTGTAAACTTCCGACTTCAAAGACTTTATACAGTTCTAGCATCTACAGTGAGGGAAAAAAGTATTTGATCCCGTGCTGATTTTGTACGTTTGCCCACTGACAAAGAAATGATCAGTCTATAATTTTAATGGTAGGTTTATTTGAACAGTGAGAGACAGAATAACAACAAAAGAATCCAGAGAAACGCATGTCAAAAATGTTAGAAATTGATTTGCATTTTAATGAGGGAAATAAGTATTTGACCCCTCTGCAAAACATGACTTAGTACTTGTTGGCATTATTATTATGTTATTCTGTCTCTCGCTGTTCAAATAAACCTACCGTTAAAATGATATAATTGTGTGAGTGGACTCCAGGTTAGCTGACTCCTGACTCCAATTAGCTTTTGGAGAAGTCATTAGCCTAGGGGTTCACATACTTCATCAGTCCACGGTAAGACAAATTGTCTATAACACTTGTATTTTCATCAACCAAATATATACTGTATTTGGTCCGAGCAGGGCCCACCTGTCACGGGACTCCTCTTTGATGTCTGACGGTTGCCAGGTGATGAAGGGCGTTGCCAGGTGATGAAGGGCGTTGCCAGGTGATGAAGGGCGTTGCCAGGTGATGAAGGGCGTTGCCATGGCGAAGTTGACCACATGCTGTCCGACGCCAGAGCCCAGCTCTAAGGCAAACAGTTCCCTGTGAGACTGCTCTTCCAACACATCACACAACACTGAACACAACTCCTTCTGGTTCCTGTCTGCTAGAGGAGAGATTAGCATGGTCTGGAGGGGGGAGAGAGCGAGACAGATAGAGGGGGGAAGATAGAGAGAGAGAAAGGTTATAACGCATAGACTATCAACCACACAGTCCAATCTGTGCTACACGAGCGAGAGAGGAAGGGAAAGAGAACCTACAACAATTACAGACTAATGTATATCATCATTATAAAATTGTTATGGTGTAAATAGTACTGTTTTACACTCACCTTTTCTTGAGCTGCTCTGAAGAGGCTAAGGACATGACATATTGGTGTAGACTGGGAGGTGGATGATGGGTAATAGCCTATAGGGCAGATGGGTCATGTGATTACTTGGTTAAGAGGATTCTTAAAGCACTAGTGAACAACACTCCTCTTCCTAAATGGGAGATCTTTCTAGACAGAAGGACGTAACTTTGAGCACTCAGGGAGGGAGGGAGGGAGGGAGGGAGGGAGGGAGAGAGAGAGAGAGAGACAAAAACCTATGGCCTATGACTTCTTATGGCTGGGGGCAGTATTGAATAACTTGGATGAATAAGGTGCCCAGAGTAAACTGCCTGCTCCTCAGTCCCAGGTACTAATACGTTTCTAAAACTGTTTGAATGATGTCTGTGAGAATAGCATAACTCATATGGCAGGCAAAAACCTGAGAAAAAATCCAACCAGGAAGTGAGAAATCTGAGGTTGGTTGATTTTCAACTCACTCCCCATTGAAGATACAGTGGGATATTGGTGATGTTGCATTTCCTAAGGCTTCCACTAGATGTCAGCTGTCTTTAGAATCTTGTTTGAGGCTTCTACTCTTAAGGAGGGGCTCATAAGGGCTCTTTGAGTCAGTGGTCTGGTAGAGTGCCACGAGCTGGTCACGCGCATTCACATGAGAGGTAGCTCGCACTCCATTGCTTTTCGACAGACAAAGGAATTATCCGGTTGGAACATTATTGAAGATTTATGTTAAAAACATCCTAAAGATTGAGTCTATACATCGTTTGACATGTTTCTACGGACTGTAACGGAACTTTTTGACATTTCGTCTGCTCCTAGTGAACGCGCTTCGTGACTTTGGATTTGTTTACAAAACGCGCTAACAAAAGTAGCTATTTGGACATAAATGATGGACATTATCGAACAAATCAAACATTTATTGTGGATCTGGGATTCCTGGGAGTGCATTCTGATGAAGATCATCAAAGGTAAGTGAATATTTATAATGTTATTTCTGACTTCTGTTGACTGCACAATATGGCGGATATCTTTTTGGCTTGTTGGGTCTATGAGCGTTGTACTCAGATTATTGCATGGTTTGCTTTTTCCGTTAAGCTTTTTTGAAATCTGACACAGCAGTTGCATTAAGGAGAAGTGTATCTAAAGTTCCATGTATAACACTTGTATTTTCATCAACATTTATAATGAGTATTTCGGTAAATTGATGTGGCTCTCTGCAAAATCACTGAATGTTTTGGAACTACTGAAAATAACGCGCCAATGTATACTGAGATTTTTTAAATATAAACTTTATCGAACAAAACATACCTGTATTGTGTAACATGAAGTCCTATGAGTGTCATCTGATGAAGATCATCAAAGGTTAGTGATTAATTTTATCTCTATTTCTGCTTTTTGTGACTCCACTCTTTGGCTGGAAAAATGGCTGTGTTTTTCTGTGACTTTGCTCTGACCTAACATAATCGTTTGTGGTGCTTTCGCTGTAAAGCCTATTTGAAATCGGACACTGTGGTGGGATTAAAAACAAGATTACCTTGAAAATGGTATAAAACACTTGTATGTTTGAGGAATTTTAATTCTGAGATTTCTGTTGTTTTGAATTTGGCGCCCTGCACTTTCACTGGCTGTTGTCATATCGATCCCGTTAACGGGATCTCAGCCCTAAGAAGTTTTAACCAAAAAACAAACAAATATAATGATATTCCAAAAAAGGTCAGGAAATCAGGATGACAAATAGAAATTATATTTGGAAACAGTTCTATTAAGAACACACCAAAAACGACACATATCTAGGACTAAATATCAGCAACACAATTAGCTTTCAAATGGCTGTGAACGAGCTGAGAGACAAAGCAAGAAGAGCATTCTATGCCATTAAAAGGAACATCAAAATCTAAATTCCATTAGAATCTGGCTCAAAATTTTCCAATCAGTTATAGAACCAATTGCTCTTTTTTGGCAGTGAAGTATGGGGTCCAATCTCTAACAATGAATTTACCAAATGGGACAAACATCCAATCGAAATACTGCATGCAGAGTTTTGTGAAAAGTGCAAAGAAAAACTCCAAATAACGCATGTAGAGCAGAATTGGGCCAATACCCCCTCCTCATTCAAATAGAAAAAATAGCCATCAAATTTTACAACCATCTAAAAACAAGTGACCCTCAAACATTCCATCACACAGCTCTACAATGTCAAGAGATGAAACAAGAGAAGAGTCCCCTCAGCCAGCTGGTTCTGAGGCTCAGTTCACTAACCCAAACCAACCAATAGAGCCTCAGCACAGCACTCAGAATATCTGGCCCAACCAAATCATCACAAAACAAAAATAAAAATATATCACCTATTGGAAAGACACCACATAAAATCCAAGTAAACTTCAATGCTATTTGGCTCTAAACAGACAGTACACGGTGGCAGACTATCTGACCACTGTAACTGATAGAAAACTGAGGAAAACACTGACTAGGTACAGACTCAGTGAGCACAGTCTGGCTATAGAGACCGGTCGTCACAGACAAACCTGGCTGCCCAGAGAGGACAGGCTGTGCTCACTCTGCTCCAGGGGAGAGGTAGAGACAGAGCTGCATTTCCTATTACACTGTGACAAATACTCAGACCTAAGAGAATATTTATTTCACAAAATTATAATTCAATACAAAGAATTTTAAAATATAAAAGATGAAGAAAACATCTAATATTTATTGGGTGAAAAGCCAAAATGTGCAGTTTTGGCAGCCAAATGTGTCCTTCTGCCACAACCTGAGGGACAGCCAGTGAAAAGTGCAAAGTAATGTTGATAATATTTCCCATCTGGTTTTGTTTTGTCTTTCATACCATGTCTTCTCAGTCATGTTGACACTGGTCTACTGCCATTGCTTTAATGTATTGTTGTTCTCATTAATATTGTTGTTGTAGTTGTTGTTAATGGTAATCCCATGTCCACTACTACTATTATTATTGCTGTTGGTCCCACCATTTATTAATGTATAAATATATAAAATATAGATTTATATTTTTCTATATGTATACTTTGACAATGTAAGTAATAATGAACTTGCCATGTCGAGAGAGAGAGATATTGACAAAAGGTACTTTGTTAATAAAGTTATTTAGTCGAACTACAACTCGTTTGTGGCGCAATGCATTGTGGGTAGGTCAGTAACAGAGAGTGGAGGACGCCATGTGCTATTGAGGGAGAAGGACCAGGACTAACAGGCAACGCTGTGACTCTGTGAATTGGAAATATCTGGAGGAGATCCGGGGGCACAAATAATAAACATGTACTGCACAAGACACTGCATTCGGACCGCACTGCGAATCGCCGCAAAGACGCATCGGTAAGCGGGTGTCATAACCGGGGATCGTAGCTGCTTGTGTAAATTCTACAAAAGTGGGACACAGGAGCTAGATGGTTTGCTAACGCTAAACGCGTCAAGGGCAGAGAATTGCTAGCTAATTTGCCATGCATTAACCATTTATGTGCTCCAAATAGTCGGAATCACATAGAACTATTAACATAATAACCCTGGGCTCATTCAGTTGCTTTGTGAAGAACGGATTTTATGACCAACCGGCTAGCTAGCCAACCGCAATGCCACCTATTCCTCGTTAGCTAGATAGTGAGGAACAATCTGGCAGCCAAATGGATTAATTCGTCACGGTGAATGTGTTGTAAAACCAGCTAACTAACTTGTAATCTAGAGCGAGAAGGCTCAGCAGTAAATAACGTTAGCCAGTTCCACGGACCTAATGCACCCCGTTCCTTCCTTATGAGATGTGCCAGTCAAGGTCATGTGTTTCTTGTATGGCGTTTGTGTTTAACTTTGACACATGGTTGTCATATCCTGTATCTTGCTAGAGCTTCCCTCCTGGTTCTGATTGGTCATTTGAATAGATTTTCACCATTGTATAATGAATGATCTTGTCAACCTTACCGTGGCAGTTGTACAACTGATTCAGAGGGGTTGGGTTAAATGCGGATGACACATTTTGGTTGAATGCATTCAGTTGTGCAACTAAGTATTCCCTTTCCCAACTGAACCAGGTGGAAAATTAGGATGAGAAATAGCAGCTAACTAGCTACTGCTATATTACTAACTGGTGGGGGATTTGAATAATCTTTGAGAGATCTGTGACAGCATTGAATCAGTCATTCCCTCGGCCTAGAGGGGTTTTACAGATGAGACTCAAAAGGCCTCTAAAGTCATATCCAGGAGCCTAAATCTAATTCATTAGTGCATAGTTGTTAATTAATTTGCACCAAAACTGTCCATTTAAACCAATAGAAACCAAACTATTTTAGGTGGACGGGTTGCACGCTCTACAGAGGAAACACTGGATTGACTGTAGAGGTCGGCCGATTATGATTTTTCATTGGAGGGCCAAAGGAAGCCGATACCGATTAATCGGCTAATAGTGACAATTACAACAACATTGAAAGAACACTTTTTAAAATGTGTACTTAATTACATCAATAAAATCAATTTAGTCTCAAATAAATAATGAAACATCCTCAATTTGGTTTAAATAATGCAAAAACAGTGTTGGAGAAGAAAGTAAAAGTGCAATATGTGCCATGTAAGAAAGCTAATGTTTAAGTTCCTTGCTCAGAACATGAGAACATATGAAAGCTGGTGGTTCCTTTTAACATGAGTCTTCAATATTCCCAGGTAAGAAGTTTTAGGTTGTAGTTATTACAGGAATTATAGGGCTATTTCTCTCTATACCATTTATATTTCATATATCTTTGACTATTGGATGTTCTTATAGGCACTATAGTATTGCCAGCCTAATCTCGGGAGTTGATAGGCTTGAAGTCATAAACAGCTCAATGCTTGAAGCACAGCGAAGAGCTGCTGGCAAACGCAGGAAAGTGCTGTTTGAATGAATGCTTACGAACTTGCTGCTGCCTACCATCGCTCAGTCAGACTGCTCTATCAAATATCAAATCATAGACTTAATTCTAATTAACACACAGAAATATGAGCCTTAGGTCATTAATTTGGTCAAATCCGGAAACACTTTTAGAAAACAAAAAGTTTATTCTTTCAGTGAAATACGGAACCGTTCTGGCAACGGGTGGCATCCTTAAGTGTAAATATTGCTGTTACATTACACAACCTTCAATGTAATGTCATAATTATGTAAAATTCTGGCAAACTTTGTTAGGAAGAAATGGTCTTCACACAGTTCCCAACGAGCCAGGCGGCCCAAACTGCTGCATATAGCATGAATCTGTTGCACAGAACGCAAGAGAAGTGACACAATTTCCTGAGTTTAAAAAAAGTCATGTTAGCAGGCATGTTATTAACTAAATATGCAGGTTTAAAAATATGTACTTGTCTATTGGTTTTAAGAAAGACATTGATGTTTATGGTTAGGTACACATTGGTGCAACAACAGTGCTTTTTTCGCGAATGCGCTTGTTAAATCATCACCCGTTTGGCGAAGTAGGCTGTGATTTAATGAGAAATTAACAGGCACCGCATCGATTATATGCAACGCGCAGGACAAGCTAGATAAACAAGTAATATCATCAACCGTGTGTAGTTAACTATTGATTATGTTAAGATAGATGCCAGCTAGCAACTTACCTTGTATCTCAGTGTAAGAGGCGTCACTGCAGTACCTGGTTCGAATCCAGGCTGCATCACATCCGGCCGTGATTGGGGAGTCCCGTAGGGCGGCGACACAATTGGTCCAGCGTCGTCCGGGTTTGTGAATGAGAATGTGTTCTTAACTGACCTGCCTAGTTAGTTAAATAAAGGTTCAATAAAATAATACATTAACTGTGTGCTTTGTTTCCCCAGGCAGGAGCTCCAGACACCAACGTCATGTGCCCTCCGAACACTCGGGACCAGCCCAGCCAGCCTTTCTGCTGTCATCGCCGCCCCCCCTCTGGATGGAGCCCCCAAACAGTACCCCCCCAAAATCACCCAGCTGGTACACGACATCACCAGCCTCACCTTGTTAGAGGTGTCAGACCTCAATGAGCTCCTCAAGGTATGGAACTGGAACATGTAGACTGTGTAGATTAACATAAGGAGACGTGGGCATCTGAGTCATTTAGCAGACACTCGTATCCAGTGCCACACAGTCAGTGCCATAAATTATAGCACATTGTCCTATATACATAGTTCTAGTATCTACCTCTATACCATGGTATCTATATATACACTGCTCAAAAAAATAAAGGGAACACTTAAACAACACAATGTAACTCCAAGTCAATCACACTTCTGTGAAATCAAACTGTCCACTTAGGAAGCAACACTGATTGACAATAAATTTCACATGCTGTTGTGCAAATGGAATAGACAACAGGTGGAAATTATATGCAATTAGCAAGACACCCCCAATAAAGGAGTGGTTCTACAGGTGGTGACCACAGACCACTTCTCAGTTCCTATGCTTCCTGGCTGATGTTTTGGTCACTTGAATGCTGGCGGTGCTTTCACTCTAGTGGTGGCATGAGACGGAGTCTACAACCCACACAAGTGGCTCAGGTAGTGCAGCTCATCCAGGATGGGACATCAATGCGAGCTGTGGCAAGAAGGTTTACTGTGTCTGTCAGCGTAGTGTCCAGAGCATGGAGGCGCTACCAGGAGACAGGCCAGTACATCAGGAGACGTGGAGGAGGCCGTAGGAGGGCAACAACCCAGCAGCAGGACCGCTACCTCCGCCTTTGTGCAAGGAGGAGCAGGAGGAGTACTGCCAGAGCCCTGCAAAATGACCTCCAGCAGGCCACGAATGTGCACGCGTCTGCTCAACCGGTCAGAAACAGACTCCATGAGGGTGGTATGAGGGCCCGACATCCACATGTGGGGGTTGTGCTTACAGCCCAACACCGTGCAGGACGTTTGGCATTTGCCAGAAAACACCAAGATTGGCAAATTTCCTACTTGTGCCCTGTGCTCTTCACAGATGAAAGCAGGTTCACACTGAGCACATGTGACAGACGTGACAGAGTCTGGAGACGCCGTGGAGAACGTTCTGCTGCCTGCAACATCCTCCAGCATGACCGGTTTGGTGGTGGGTCAGTCATGGTGTGGGGTGGCATTTCTTTGGGGGGCCGCACAGCCTTCCATGTGCTCGCCAGAGGTAGCCTAACTGCCATTAGGTACCGAGATGAGATCCTCAGACCCCTTGTGAGACCATATGCTGGTGCGGTTGGCCCTGGGTTCCTCCTAATGCAAGACAATGCTAGACCTCATGTGGCTGGAGTGTGTCAGCAGTTCCTGCAAGAGGAAGGCATTGATGCTATGGACCGCCCGTTCCCCAGACCTGAATCCAATTGAGCACATCTGGGACATGATGTCTCGCTCCATCCACCAACGCCACGTTGCACCACAGACTGTCCAGGAGTTGGCGGATGCTTTAGTCCAGGTCTGGGAGGAGATCCCTCAGGAGACAATCCGCCACCTCATCAGGAGCATGCCCAGGCGTTGTAGGGAGGTCATACAGGCACGTGGAGGCCACACACACTACTGAGCCTCATTTGGACTTGTTTTAAGGACATTACATCAAAGTTGGATCAGCCTGTAGTGTGGTTTTCCACTTTAATTTTGAGTGTGACTCCAAATCCAGACCTCCATGGGTTGATAAATTTCATTTCCATTGATAATTTTTGTGTGATTTTGTTGTCAGCACATTCAACTATGTACAGAAAAAAGTATTTAATAAGAATATTTCATTCATTCAGATCTAGGACGTGTTATTTTAGTGTTCCCTTTATTTTTTAGAGCAGTGTATATATTAGAGAGAGCTATATATACAGAGCTCCTGCCTGTGGAAACAAATCATACAGTTCATGTATTTTTATAATTTAACCTTTATTTAGCTAGGCAGGTCAGTTAAGGACACATTCTTATTTACAATGACGGCCTAGGAACAGTTGGTTAACTGCCTTGTTCAGGGGCAGAATGGCAGATTTTTACCTTGTCAGCTCGGGGATTCAAACTTGCAACCTTTTGGTTACAGGTCTAACACACTAACCACTAGACTACCTGCCGCCTCTACACTCTAACCACTAGACTACCTGCCGCCCCTACACTCTTAACCACTAGTCTACCTGCCGCCCCTACACTCTAACCACTAGACTACCTGCCGCCTCTACACACTAACCACTAGGCTACCTGCCGCCCCTACACTCTAACCACTAGACTACCTGCCGCCCCTACACTCTAACCACTAGACTACCTGCCGTCCCTACACTCTAACCACTAGACTACCTGCCGCCCCTACACTCTAACCACTAGACTACCTGCCGCCCCTACACTCTAACCACTAGACTACCTGCCGCCCTTACACTCTAACCACTAGACTACCTGCTGCTTGTATGTACTGGTACCCCGTGTATAAAGCCATGTTATTATTGACTCAGTACTGGTACCCCGTGTATAAAGCCATGTTATTATTGACTCAGTACTGGTACCCCGTGTATAAAGCCATGTTATTATTGACTCAGTACTGGTACCCCGTGTATAAAGCCATGTTATTATTGACTCAGTACTGGTACCCCGTATATAAAGCCATGTTATTATTGACTCAGTACTGGTACCCCGTATATAAAGCCATGTTATTATTGACTCAGTACTGGTACCCCGTGTATAAAGCCATGTTATTATTGACTCAGTACTGGTACCCCGTGTATAAAGCCATGTTATTATTGACTCAGTACTGGTACCCCGTGTATAAAGCCATGTTATTATTGACTCAGTACTGGTACCCCGTGTATAAAGCCATGTTATTATTGACTCAGTACTGGTACCCCGTGTATAAAGCCATGTTGTTATTATTGACTCAGTACTGGTACCCCGTGTATAAAGCCATGTTATTATTGACTCAGTACTGGTACCCCGTGTATAAAGCCATGTTATCATTGACTCAGTACTGGTACCCGTGTATAAAGCCATGTTATTATTGACTCAGTACTGGTACCCCGTGTATAAAGCCATGTTATTATTGACTCAGTACTGGTACCCCGTGTATAAAGCCATGTTATTATTGACTCAGTACTGGTACCCCGTGTATAAAGCCATGTTATTATTGACTCAGTACTGGTACCCCGTGTATAAAGCCATGTTATTATTGACTCAGTACTGGTACCCCGTGTATAAAGCCATGCTATTATTGACTCAGTACTGGTACCCCGTGTATAAAGCCATGTTATCATTGACTCAGTACTGGTACCCCGTGTATAAAGCCATGTTATTATTGAATCAGTACTGGTACCCCGTATATAAAGCCATGTTATTATTGACTCAGTACTGGTACCCCGTGTATAAAGCCATGTTATTATTGACTCAGTACTGGTACCCCGTGTATAAAGCCATGTTATTATTGACTCAGTACTGGTACCCCGTGTATGAAGTCATGTTATTATTGACTCAGTACTGGTACCCCGTGTATAAAGCCATGTTATTATTGACTCAGTACTGGTACCTCGTGTATAAAGTCATGTTATTATTGACTCAGTACTGGTACCCCGTGTATAAAGCCATGTTATTATTGACTCAGTACTGGTACCCCGTGTATAAAGCCATGCTATTATTGACTCAGTACTGGTACCCCGTGTATAAAGTCATGTTATTATTGACTCAGTACTGGTACCCTGTGTATAAAGCCATGTTATTATTGACTCAGTACTGGTACCCCGTGTATAAAGCCATGTTATTATTGACTCAGTACTGGTACCCGTGTATAAAGCCATGTTATTATTGACTCGGTACTGGTACCCTGTGTATAAAGCCATGTTATTATTGACTCGGTACTGGTACCCCGTGTATAAAGCCATGTTATTATTGACTCGGTACTGGTACCCCGTGTATAAAGCCATGTTATTATTGACTCAGTACTGGTACCCCGTGTATAAAGCCATGTTATTATTGACTCAGTACTGGTACCCCGTGTATAAAGCCATGTTATCATTACTCATTGTGTATTTATTACTACTTGTTTTACTTTATTAGTTCTACTCTCTTTCTCTCTGTATTGCTGGGAAGGTCTAAGTCAGCGTTTCACTGTTGGTCTACACCTGTTGTTAACGAGGCATGTGATGAGTAACATTTTGATTTGCTCAATGACTTCTCCAATAAAGTATGTTTTTTAATTTGTTTGTCCCAGAAAACCCTGAATATCCAGGATGTTGGGATGATGCCAATGGGAGCCATGACTGCAGCAGCAACACCTGCAGCTCTGGTAAGACGGGGATTGTTTCTGTGTTTTATTCAATACGTTTATCAAGATTCTTTACCTGTGTTGGTTACCCCTTACACGATGCCCCGTGGTCACCCCTTACACGATGCCCCGTGGTCACCCCTTACACGATGCCCCGTGGTCACCCCTTACGCGACGCCCCGTGGTTACCCCTTACGCGACGCCCCGTGGTTACCCCTTACGCGATGCCCCGTGGTTACCCCTTACGCGATGCCCCGTGGTTACCCCTTACGCGATGCCCCGTGGTTACCCCTTACACGATGCCCCGTGGTTACCCCTTACACGATGCCCCGTGGTTACCCCTTACGCGATGCCCCGTGGTTACCCCTTACGCGATGCCCCGTGGTTACCCCTTACGCGATGCCCCGTGGTTACCCCTTACGCGATGCCCCGTGGTTACCCCTTACGCGATGCCCCGTGGTTACCCCTTACGCGATGCCCCGTGGTTACCCCTTACGCGATGCCCCGTGGTTACCCCTTACGCGATGCCCCGTGGTTACCCCTTACGCGATGCCCCGTGGTTACCCCTTACGCGATGCCCCGTGGTTACCCCTTACGCGATGCCCCGTGGTTACCCCTTACGCGATGCCCCGTGGTTACCCCTTACGCGATGCCCCGTGGTTACCCCTTACGCGATGCCCCGTGGTTACCCGTTACGCGATGCCCCGTGGTTACCCGTTACGCGATGCCCCGTGGTTACCCGTTACGCGATGCCCCGTGGTTACCCGTTACGCGATGCCCCGTGGTTACCCCTTACGCGATGCCCCGTGGTTACCCCTTACGCGATGCCCCGTGGTTACCCCTTACGCGATGCCCCGTGGTTACCCCTTACGCGATGCCCCGTGGTCACCCCTTACGCGATGCCCCGTGGTCACCCCTTACGCGATGCCCCGTGGTCACCCCTTACGCGATGCCCCGTGGTCACCCCTTACGCGATGCCCCGTGGTCACCCCGCCCTCACGCGACGCCCCGTGGTTACCCCGCCCTCACGCGATGCCCCGTGGTTACCCCTTACCCCACATGACTTGATCTAGGAGGTACCCCTGCAGAGCTCTATCTATAAAGGCCCCTTCTATCTATAAAGGCTTTAACCTTGTTTAGTTTCAATGCCCAATGTAAAGCCTCTTGTAAGCCTCTGCAATTGTTGTGCTTGACTGTACACATCAACATGTCATGTAGTGTCCTCAGGGCGTAGATGGAGCATGTTCTAATCTTGCATGGTATTCGTTCTGCTCCTACAGGCAGTGGAAGAGGACGCGGCACCAGTCAAGAAAGAGAAGACACACTTCACAGTGAAACTGACAGAACTGAAGGCAGCAGAGAAAGTGAAACTCATAAAAGAAGTGAAGAATTGCATCCAAGGCTTGAACCTGGTGCAGGTCAGATGGTCTGTTTGTCTCTCTGTGATGTCACAGCCATCCAAGGCTTGAACCTGGTGCAGGTCAGATGGTCTGTTTGTCTCTCTGTGATGTCACAGCCAGACAAGGATTCTTTAGTTCTTTCCTGTCTCTGTGATCATTTGTCCGTTCCGTCTCTGACCACACATGTTCCAGTGTCCACGCTTAAAGGACACGCAGTCAAATCAGTCTGAGACATAGGAAAGCTCTGGGTTGGAGGCCTTTCACTCCGTGGTCCTGCTCTCTGTATGTATATAGTAGGTTAAGAAGTTGGAGGCCTTTCACTCTGTGGTCCTGCTCTCTGTATGTATATAGTAGGTTAAGAAGTTGGAGACCTTTCACTCTGTGGTCCTGCTCTCTGTATGTATATAGTAGGTTAAGAAGTTGGAGACCTTTCACTCTGATACTGCTCTCTGTATGTATATAGTAGGTTAAGAAGTTGGAGGCCTTTCACTCTGTGGTCCTGCTCTCTGTATGTATATAGTAGGTTAAGAAGTTGGAGACCTTTCACTCTGTGGTCCTGCTCTCTGTATGTATATAGTAGGTTAAGAAGTTGGAGACCTTTCACTCTGTGGTCCTGCTCTCTGTATGTATATAGTAGGTTAAGAAGTTGGAGACCTTTCACTCTGTGGTACACTGCTCTCTGTATGTATATAGTAGGTTAAGAAGTTGGAGACCTTTCACTCTGTGGTCCACTGCTCTCTGTATGTATATAGTAGGTTAAGAAGTTGGAGACCTTTCACTCTGTGGTCCTGCTCTCTGTATGTATATAGTAGGTTAAGAAGTTCGAGACCTTTCACTCTGTGGTACACTGCTCTCTGTATGTATATAGTAGGTTAGGAAGTTGGAGACCTTTCACTCTGTGGTCCTGCTCTCTGTATGTATATAGTAGGTTAAGAAGTTGGAGGCCTTTCACTCTGATACTGCTCTCTGTATGTATATAGTAGGTTAAGAAGTTGGAGACCTTTCACTCTGTGATACTGCTCTCTGTATGTATATAGTAGGTTAAGAAGTTGGAGGCCTTTCACTCTGATACTGCTCTCTGTATGTATATAGTAGGTTAAGAAGTTGGAGGCCTTTCACTCTGTGGTCCTGCTCTCTGTATATATATAGTAGGTTAAGAAGTTGGAGACCTTTCACTCTGTGGTCCTGCTCTCTGTATATATATATATATAGTAGGTTAAGAAGTTGGAGACCTTTCACTCTGATACTGCTCTCTGTATGTATATAGTAGGTTAAGAAGTTGGAGACCTTTCACTCTGTGATACTGCTCTCTGTATGTATATAGTAGGTTAAGAAGTTGGAGACCTTTCACTCTGTGGTCCTGCTCTCTGTATATATATATATATAGTAGGTTAAGAAGTTGGAGACCTTTCACTCTGATACTGCTCTCTGTATGTATATAGTAGGTTAAGAAGTTGGAGGCCTTTCACTCTGTGGTACACTGCTCTCTGTATGTATATAGTAGGTTAAGAAGTTGGAGACCTTTCACTCTGTGGTCCACTGCTCTCTGTATGTATATAGTAGGTTAAGAAGTTGGAGGCCTATCACTCTGTGGTACTGCTCTCTGTATGTATATAGTAGGTTAAGAAGTTGGAGGCCTTTCACTCTGTGGTACACTGCTCTCTGTATGTATATAGTAGGTTAAGAAGTTGGAGACCTTTCACTCTGTGGTACACTGCTCTCTGTATGTATATAGTAGGTTAAGAAGTTGGAGACCTTTCACTCTGTGGTCCACTGCTCTCTGTATGTATATAGTAGGTTAAGAAGTTGGAGACCTTTCACTCTGTGGTCCACTGCTCTCTGTATGTATATAGTAGGTTAAGAAGTTGGAGACCTTTCACTCTGTGGTCCTGCTCTCTGTATGTATATAGTAGGTTAAGAAGTTGGAGACCTTTCACTCTGTGGTACACTGCTCTCTGTATGTATATAGTAGGTTAAGAAGTTGGAGACCTTTCACTCTGTGGTCCACTGCTCTCTGTATGTATATAGTAGGTTAAGAAGTTGGAGACCTTTCACTCTGTGGTCCACTGCTCTCTGTATGTATATAGTAGGTTAAGAAGTTGGAGACCTTTCACTCTGTGGTCCTGCTCTCTGTATGTATATAGTAGGTTAAGAAGTTGGAGACCTTCTTTGTTCTCTCTGTATAATCCTCCTTCTGTTTCTTACTCAGAAAGACATACAATCATGTCTGTCTAGGAGGTTGCTTTGTGTTAATGTTACTATAGATCCTCTGTCCTCTACCAGGCTAAGAAGTTGGTTGCTTTGTTTTATTCTAGATCACTGATCTCCTCTGTCCTCTGCCAGGCTAAGAAGTTGGTTGCTTTGTGTTAATGTTACTATAGATCCTCTGTCCTCTACCAGGCTAAGAAGTTGGTTGATTTGTGTTATTGTTACTGTAGATCACTGCTCTCCTCTGTCCTCTACCAGGCTAAGAAGTTGGTTGATTTGTGTTATTGTTACTGTAGATCACTGATCTCCTCTGTCCTCTTTCCAGGCTAAGAAGTTGGTTGAGTCCCTCCCCCAGGAGATCAGAGCCAATGTGTCCAAAGAGGAGGCGGAGAAGCTGAAGACAGCCCTGGAGACAGCAGGAGGCACTGTGGTGCTGGAGTAGAACGTCCCTCCTCTCTCCATCCCTCCACCCGACTGACCCCACCCATCCACCGTCTGGCTGCGGTTACGCCAGTCTTCTATCTTTCTGTTGTATACAGCAGTAGAAGAACAAAGGAACCAATGCCTTGGAAAAGGAAACTAAAATCTAGCCTTTTTGTCAACGTTGCTGTACTAGCTACCAACTGGACGGTGTGAGGCGGGAGAAACTAACTCAGACTGAACTCCTCAGGCTCAGAGCCTGAACGCACCTGCACACCGCCCGGACGCTCGTCAGTTTCCTCGCCCATTTGTCTTGTTCGTCTGTCTGGCTCTGTCCCGATTCTCCACCCTTCTCCTGAAGTGTGCACTTCTCTTGGGTTCTTTCTCACATTGGTTTAACAACGGTGGAAACTCAAAACTCCCTCAAGCCAATGTTTACATCAGCCCCATGTTTAAAAGTCCACGACTGGGAATATGAGGGTACAGTATAGGAGAAGGGTGGATAATGGGTACTTTTGCCCATCTATCAGTCTGGTACTTTTGCCCATTGGTCTGCATTAAAGCTGGACTTGGCCTCCTGTCTGTATTCGTCTGGGGGTGAGTTTCCCTGAAAGCCTCGTAACTAACGTAACTAACGTAACTATGTTATTTCCCCTGACAACCCAGCCTCCACGGTGACCATTGAAATATCTACGTTTGACTGTCTGTATTCTCCAGAGGAGGCTGGTGGGAGGAGCCTATAGGAGGACAGGCTCATTGTCATGGCTGGAATGCAGTCAAACAGGTGGTTTCCATTTGATGCCATTCCATTAATTCCATGTCAGCCATTTACAATAAGCCTGTCCTCCTATAGCTCCTCCCACCAGCCTCCGCTGGTATTTTATGTGCGTTAATGAACCAAATTCGTCAAATGGACATTTTGCTGGTTGTTCTATGAGTGGTGTGAGTGGGTCATCAAGAGGACTGAGGTACCACGTTGGCAACCAAGCTTTTTTAGAAACCCTCCCCCTGACTGGTAACAGACTCTCGTGTTATCTAGAACCAGGAGAACGGAGCTGTGTCCTCATTACGGGTTGGAACCGGAACAGAACTGAAAAGTAGCAGAAACTGAACCTGGAACGAAAGTGATCCATACTGTTCCGGAACAGAACCATTATTTTAAAAGCATGGGAACCGGTTAATAACGTTCTTTTACATTCCGGGCGTTGTTTCTACTCTCACAAAAAAATGCAACAAAGTGCCAAGGCAACGCCTTCACTCTGTCACTCAGAAACATATTCCAGTATCTGCCTGCAAGCTGAAACTCTTTACCAGTGTGTGTGTGCATGTTTAGGCTACCCCCCCATCCCTCTATCCCCACTGATTGGTGAAGTCATTTAATTAGCTAAATGTGAAGGGGGGGGGGAATTGATTTTAAAGGTTAAAAAAGGAATAGAAAGGAACGCTATAAACCGGTACCTTTGTTTGGTTTGAACCGGTTCAGAACTTTGTTTTGCTGGTCGGAACAGTGGAACGTAACAGTTAAATTAGCATTTTCCTGTTCAGAACGAAACGATTGGAAAAATTAATGTTGGTTCCAACCCCTGGTCTTTATACTGTATGGCTGATATAGGATCAATGATGAAGTGATTAAAATAAATAAAAAAATACAAGTTACATTTCTTTGGTTGGTTGAATATAATCTTACATTGGATCACATTTTGACAGATTAGATTGTGCTGTAAAGACTATGAACGATTATTGAATAGTACCTATGTGAAATGTATTCATAATGATGTGATTACATATTCATATTTTATGTAAAGCTATGTTTGGTGTTCGACATATATATTTTGAATTCATTAGAATTTGAAACAAAGTGCATTTTAATATGTAAAAGAGCCACTAGGGGGCAGAAGAGAGCGGTGCTGATTCTCCCAGACCAGGACAACTGGCAGCCCTGCCTGATTCTGTCGGCCCATGGATCAATCCCTCCCCCAAAAGGTAAATCCTATGGGATCTCAACTTACTGTTGAGAGTTATAATAGTAGAATACACCAAGGTGCAATTTAGAAACGTGGTTTTATATCAGCAGCTTTTCTCTTTATGTCGGCCACTGACAGTCACTCAATTAGCCATGTCAACTAAACAATTCGATTGGTAAATGAGTCTAGAGGCCAGCTAGCAATCATGGGCAAATCATGGGGCGGCAGTGTAGCCTAGTGGTTAGAGTGTTGGTAGTAACCAAAAGGTTGCAAGTTCAAACCCCCGAGCTGACAAGGTACAAATCTGTCTTTCTGCCCCTGAACAAGGCAGTTAACACACTCTTCCTTGGCCTTCATTGAAAATAAGAATTTGTTCTTAACTGACTTGCCTAGTTAAATAAAGGTAAAATAAAATAAAAAATTACCAACTGGGGACGGCAAACATTTCTCTCCACCCTATTGACAAAATGTGTAGAACTGCAGGAAATTAGCTTTTAAAACTGCACATTTTTCTCTCCAGCTTGGGCTGTTGTGTTGACCATATTACCGCCACACCAGCAGTCACGAGTCAACGAGACCACAGTCACAGTAATCTCTTGTGCACTCTGGACATGCCTTGGTAGTACCCAAAACATGGTCCTTGTCGATGTTGTTTCAACACCTTAATACAGCATTGCTTTCTAAGGTGATGACTCATTAAAAACACCCATAAGCATGTTAGAGCTTATAGATATGCCTATAAAACCCCCACACAAGACAACTGAAGTAATGATGTATACAATACATAGCCTACTGCATAATTACTAAAGGCAGAAAAACATTACAAAACGTTTATGTAAGATGTCTTTGCTACATCATTGGTCGGGCCTTTACAGAGGCTGGTGATGGTCTTTTGAGTGATTGTATTATGATGCGTACTGGATGGACTGGTTACCTTATAATACGCTCCAGACACCCTGTCTATCAGTCTGGGAGAGAACGTATAGGTGATGCCGTTGGATGGACTGGTTACCTTATGATACGCTCCAGACACCCTGTCTATCAGTCTGGGAGAGAACGTATAGGTGATGCCGTTGGATGGACTGGTTACCTTATGATACGCTCCAAACATCCTGTCTATGAGTCTGGGAGAGAACATATAGGTGATGCTGTTGGATGGACTGGTTACCTTATGATACGCTCCAAACATCCTGTCTATGAGTCTGGGAGAGAACATATAGGTGATGCTGTTGGATGGACTGGTTACCTTATGATACACTCCAAACATCCTGTCTATGAGTCTGGGATGGAACGTATAGGTGATGATGTTGGATGGACTGGTTACCTTATGATACGCTCCAGACATCCTCTCTATCAGTCTGGGAGAGAACGTTTAGGCTATGCTGTTGATTCATTGATTGTGCAGGGTGGCTTACAGAGTTAGCCTACAATTATTGTGAATTTCTATTTGATTTTATAATAGCCTAGTTATAGGGTATTTTATGATACGTTCATAATTAATAGGCTGACATCACCTTTTAACTATAGAATATCTCACCTCCATGTGTTTCCATCTCCTCTCCTTCATTGCTTTTTTGAGCTCGCAGAGAGAGGGGTTGTCAACAGTTTAATTCATTATGTTTTGTGAAAACATTTTTACTTATCGATGTTCCTGAACAGATTCCACTTGGTTTTCCTAATTAAGTACTGAGTAGTTTCAGGAGCGAACCAGGCACGGTTGAAAAGGAACCAGCGGGGAGGCTACCTCTTCCAGTACATACAGATGATATCTATTTCCCCCTGTTCCTGCCCATTTCATAATGGGCCATTCTAAATCTAAACTAACTTGAAATATTAGCAAAAGCAAGATTAAATTGAGAATAGTCTGATGGGTGAAAATATGATCACTTGATTAGAGAAGAGGGTGTGTAGCCTGATGCGCGGAACTGAGTGCAAGACCTTCTCAAATCGTCAGTATCCTGAAGTCACATCATGCAGCCCATTTGTGTTGATTTCTAACACATTCTAAGGTTTGTATCATTCACCACTAAAGTTGCCAAATAACTCTAAATCTAATGTATAGGACCTGTTTCAAATGATCACTTTTACGCTCAACATAGCCACTTCATATATATACACCTCCTCTGGAATGTAGAACATATTCAGTAATATTATTTTTACCATAAAATGGTATAATATAAAATGACATGGGCCTTATAAGCCTATCCTGTCAGATAAATGAACAGGCCTACAGCCTGTGGTATGGAGCAGAGGACTCATATTCTGTTCTTCTGATATACATTTTCTTCATGTGTTTCTTTAGACCAGCCCCCCCCCAGGCTAGGAGGAGGGGGGTGTCACTGCTCTTCATGCAGTGACAGTCAGTGGAGGGAGAGAAGGAGTGGGTGTCAGACAGTCAGGAGGGAGAGAAGGAGTGGGTGTCAGACAGTCAGTGGAGGGAGAGAAGGAGTGGGTATCAGACAGTCAGTGGAGGGAGAGAAGGAGTGGGTGTCAGACAGTCAGTGGAGGGAGAGAAGGAGTGGGTGTCAGACAGTCAGTGGAGGGAGAGAAGGAGTGGGTGTCAGACAGTCAGTGGAGGGAGAGAAGGAGTGGGTGTCAGACAGTCAGTGGAGGGAGAGAAGGAGTGGGTGTCAGACAGTCAGTGGAGGGAGAGAAGGAGTGGGTGTCAGACAGGAGGGAGAGAAGGAGTGGGTGTCAGACAGTCAGTGGTGGGAGAGAAGGAGTGGGTGTCAGACAGTCAGTGGTGGGAGAGAAGGAGTGGGTGTCAGACAGTCAGTGGAGGGAGAGAAGGAGTGGGTGTCAGACAGTCAGTGGAGGGAGAGAAGGAGTGGGTGTCTCCTTACGATCTCTTGCACCATGTGTTTCTGTGTATCTTCTCTGTCTGCTGCCCTGTTACCTCATATACCACTGACAGCTTATGAAAACCATGCTGGTCTTAACCAGATGGGCTCCAGGCCCAGTTCAACACGGATCCATGACATGTTGCACTTGTGTTATATCTCAACACAATATAATCATAGCTGTGTAATAACGTGAGAAATTAAGTTGTTGTTGTTGTTTGTGAAAACCTTTGTCCATTTGACCTCTGTCAAGCCGGGTTCTGAATGTTTTTCTAAACCCTCAACATCTTTGGGTCCACTGTCTGCCAGTCTGACCGGAAACCAAAATTGGTTCCTAGGTTTAGGTTCTATTGAAGCCTTCTTACAGGTCAGAGCCCAGTACCGTAGGTCATCTACAGCTATGTAGAGGTCAGCTGTATTCCACAACACTACAGTAGCAGGGAGGGGTCTTGGCTACTATTTTTACATCAGTCACGTAGGCCACACTTCCACTCAGGGTGGAACCAGCTGCGTCCAGTCTTGGCACGAGATGGCAGAGCAAAGTAGAATTCTCTCCCACCCTCAAGACACATGGGTAATGTTTGACCAGCAGACGGATCCTCCTGCACAGTAAAGAACATTCTGATCTAGTGTCTATTCTAACAACTATTTGTACAGAGGAATATTTATTACAGAGTAGTTGAGAAAACCTCCAGATACTCGTATAACCTTGTCTACTGAGTGGGATCAGAACTGGTCAGTGGCCATCATGAGGCACAACACGTTCAGTGACGTGCACTTGTTTTCCATGCTGGGAAGATTGGCACAAAACAAAAGCCTATTTCCCTGGTTATTTTGGCAGTGTAGGCTGGGCCCATGCTGTATATCAAAGTTGTGGAAAGACTACGTGCCTACGTAGAATCATGTTTCCAGTGCACGCTAGTTTCTAAAAAGAGCACACCCACTTGAACACCAGCTGACAAGGCAATTTAGACTGCTATTACACAGGCAGCCCAAGTCTGATCGTTTGACAGTTATTTGCATATCTGATTGGTCTGATCTGATCTTTACCTTAATGTGTAAACAGCAACAAAACACATGGAATCTCATGTTTCCGATTTATTTCTGCGTTTACACAAGCAGCCCAAATTCTGATTAGGGGAGAGTTTGGCCCAGCGTCGTCCGGGTTAGGGGAGAGTTTGGCCCAGCATCGTCCGGGTTAGGGGAGAGTTTGGCCCAGCGTCGTCCGGGTTAGGGGAGAGTTTGACCGGGGGGCCTTTACTTGGCTCGTCGTGCTCTAGCGACTCCTTGTGGCGGGCCGGGTGTCTGCAGGCTGCTGGCCGGGCGTCTGCAGGCTGACTTCGATCGTCAGTTGTACATGTTTCCTCGAACACATTGGTGCAGCTGGCTTCCAGGTTAAACAAGTGGGTGTTAAGAAGCGCAGTTTGGCGGGTCTCCCAAGTGGCGCAGAGGTCTAAGGCACTGCATCTCAGTGCTAGAGCAGTCACTACGGACACCCTGGTTCGAAACCCAGGCTGTACCACAACCGGCTGTGATTGGGAGTCTCATAGGGCGGCACACAATTGGCACTGTGTTGTCCGGGTTGGGCCGGTGTAGGCTGTCATTGTAAATAAGAATTTGTTCTTAACTGACTTGTCTAGTTTAAATAAAGATTACACATGTTTGGGAGGACGGATAACTTGGCTTTCTCTTCTGAGTCCGTTGGGGAGTTGCAGCGATGAGACAAGATCGTTTTCACGAAATTGGGGAGAAAAATTGGGTACTTTTTTAGTTTTGACTAATTAGTGGAAAAAAAGATTCAGAATTGAGCTGCCTGTTTGAACACAGCCTAAGTGGATCTCAACCCTGATACAAACCCTATCCTCCATATGTGATCTCTGTCTGGATGCTCAGATCAGATTCTTTTGATCTGTTTTCACGACCTGCCATTATCATGACAACCACCCCGACATTTGGTGATTTGAAATGAGCATGGCGTCTGTTTGTTACGTCAGATGAAAATGCGCACATCTGACATGGGTCAGATGTAAAACTGAGTGTGGACAGTCAGATAAAAAAGATCAGATATAGAAAGAAAATCAGATGTTTGGTTCTTAGAGGAGTAGTTGTGTAACTAGGGAGGCTTTTGAATGGCTACTTCAACACAGCTGTTGCGAAACGAGATACCGGGCAGATTCGATTATGCTGAACCGCGGGGCACCGGTCTATGGCAATCATCTGCACAGCTCGAGCATGTCCACAATGCAGCATTTGGCATCAGCTAGAAACATGCATCCCTTTTCCATTAAATATATGTTCTAATTTTCGGAAGGCAGATGAAGCGTTTTTTCAAAAGCAATCACTTTTGCATGTGCAAATACTGTTAACTCCACGTGCTAAATACGTCACTTTTTGTTTTGAGACGATTTAGTCGTGGGCTTTGAACAGGGCACCTGGCTCAGCCCGGTTCCAAAAGGAATGCAATCAACTTTCTCCCGGTGGAAAACACGCTTACCCGGGCCAGATGAATCGAATCGCCTCATTGGTCTAGATGTATGTTCGTTCCGTAGTAGGTCCATACTAGTTTAAAATACTTTGGTGCAGCCTGCTAACACTAAACTCGTGAGTTGCGTCAACCAGGCTAGCAGTCTTCATATATAATATTGGCAACGTTTTGCCATGCGTTTTGTATGAAATGCCGCGGAAAGAACGGTGCAAGAACCGGGAAACATTTTCCACCAATCGCCAGTCACCAGTTTTGGACATTATCTGACACATGCCAATAATTCTCTAGCTAGGGAGTTGAAATAAGGTAGTGTGAGTCCAAGCAGGTGTCACTGGATAGGCTAACACAAGACGGCCCAGACAAGGTTTCTCGGGTTTGATTAATCAACAGGACACTTGGAAACATGTCGGAGAAACGCCGGTCGCGATGGTATTTCGGTGGACTTTCCTCAAGTGCTGCCGCCTGTATTACACACCCCTTAGATCTGATTAAGGTAAGATATGTAGAGGGGATATGATCAAGGTAAGATACGTAGAGGGGATCTGATCAAGGTAAGATATGTAGAGGGGATATGATCAAGGTAAGATATGTAGAGGGGATATGATCAAGGCAAGATATGTAGAGGGGATATGATCAAGGTAAGATATGTAGAGGGGATATGATCAAGGCAAGATATGTAGAGGGGATCTGATCAAGGCAAGATATGTAGAGGAGATCTGATCAAGGTAAGATATGTAGAGGAGATCTGATCAAGGTAAGATATGTAGAGGAGATCTGATCAAGGTAAGATATGTAGAGGAGATCTGATCAAGGTAAGATATGTAGAGGGGATCTGATCAAGGCAAGATATTGTAATGAAACATGCAATGAGTGCTTCTGTCCCGAAGCCCAGCGCGCAGTTGACTTTGCCACTAAAGTATGCTTGATTTGCGTAGTCAATATCTGCATTTATAGAGCCCCACAGTGGAGGCGTCATAATACACATAAAAATAAAAAAATTCCACCATGAATTTTTCCCCATGGGGGATTTTAGAATCACTTAAAATAAGTACTGTGTTTCGTGTAGGTTTACCCTGGCATAAAGTTACGATTAACCATGTAAACCTCTCTCTCGGGCAAGGTGACTTTTGTCAATATATTCGCCTCTATTTACTCTCAGATTTGAACATGCTAATTAGCATCAAAGTAGACTTCATGCAAGACTACTAATCCCTACAAGTTTCTGCATGTCTTTTCTGGCTGACACATTTGCTGACAGGTTTTGTATCCATTTAAAACTTGCACAAGACAGTTCACATAATTGTCCATTTAAAGAAATGTAGCCAATTTATTCATTGCATCATTTTGCTAACATTAGACAGTTAATCCAGAGATTCTTACCTTTGTCTCGATTCGTCAGTCTGGTCCAGATCATCATGGTATTTGTAGTTCTTTTAAGATAGCCACATTAGCTGCTAAAAAGCATATTCTTTTTTGGGGGAGGGTAAATACAGGTGAATGATGTGATTGTTTTTGGTAAAGCTGCGTTTGAATGCCAGAGCATGTGAGTGGACCAATCAGAGCTATCAGTTGGACTACTTCAGTAGTGTTTGAATGCCAGAGCCTGTGAGTGGACCTATCAGAGCTATCAGTTGGACTACTTCAGTAGTGTTTGAATGCCAGAGCCTGTGAGTGGACCAATCAGAGCTATCAGTTGGACTACTTCAGTAGTGTTTGAATGCCAGAGCCTGTGAGTGGACCAATCAGAGCTATCAGTTGGACTACTTCAGATTCTGACTCTTATCCACGTTTCTCCAAACATCACATTAGGAAGTGTTTTTTGACAGCATGGGTTGCTCCTCCTGCTCAGCATCATTCTTCATTCATTCTAAATGGTTAATTTAAGGGTTAAGGTTTTGGATAGGGTTAAAACATGATATATATATATATATATATATATATATATATGTATATGTATATGTATATGTGTGTCTACATCTGGGATTGAACACACAACCTCCTATGCTGAGCACCCGGATCAACCCCATTAGAAAACATATCGTTTGGAGCAACGTCAGTAAACATCAAAATCTGAAGTAAAATTTGTAAAATCGTGAGATTTTTGTTGGCTCAATTACATGCTCTGCCATCCAAAAGCAGCCCTGCTTTAGGATATCAAATAACTGTCGATAAATAATCATATCAATGGATGGAATCAGTAAATGAATGGCTGCAACAACGGCCTGACGAGCACAGCTGACAACTGGCACTGCATAACAAATGAGGCCTAATTAGACAAAGAACAAATTAAGTCATTTGAACAAAATAGTAAGTGGTTCAATTGACTCAGTATCTCATTTAAATGACTTAGTATCAGGTTTGAACGACTTAGTTATTATATATTTTTTTTACTAAGTCGTTCAGATTAGATACTAAGTCGTTCAGACTAGATACTAAGTCGTTCAGACTAGATACTAAGTCGTTCAGACTAGATACTAAGTCGTTCAGACTAGATACTAAGTCGTTCAGACTAGATACTAAGTCGTTCAGATTATTCTAAGACTCTACGTTTCTTTTCTTCTTCCTTGGCCTTCAGGACTTCCGTAAATAACAAATGGGCTGAATTGTACCAATGGTATGACGTTTCTATGAATTAGGCCTAATAGTTCACTTCATCGGCTCTCCTACTAGCCTGATATTTAATACTAGTGAATTATACAGTTCACTTCACTGGTTGTAATATTTGTGTTGAGTCTTCTTGATGGTTCCTTATCTCGGTGGTGGAGAAAGTGGGAGTTGGGACTCTGACATCATCACGTCCACCAGTCATGTAAACATTTAGACCTTGGTCTTTGACTGTTGTTGTTCTGTGTGAACTTTGACTTCCAGTTTATGCATTGTCAGCATCACAATGTAGCTATTTATTCATTTTTAAACAGTAATACTAAAACCTTACATTGACATTGACTCCTCTCTACTGTGTCACTTCCTGGTTTTTGATATCTGTTCTCCTCCAGGTGCACCTCCAGACACAGCACGAGGTGAGGATGAGGATGGTGGGAATGACCATGAGTGTGGTGCAGAGAGAAGGTGTTCTGGCTCTCTACAGCGGCCTCAGCGCCTCCCTCTGTAGACAGGTGGGTAGATACGCACACCGCCATCGCCTCCAAGAGCGTTATGTTAAATACACTTCTTGTCATATTCTGTATGTTCTAATGTCTCTATGATCAATAGTCAGTGGCACTAGCATCAAATAGTCCCCGTGATCTGCAACTTTTCAGGGAAGTCAGGAACCAATACACGCAGTCAGTTAGGAAAGCAAAGGCTAGCTTTTTCAAACACAGATTTGCATCCTGTAGCTGTAACTCCAAAAAGTTTTGGGACACTGGAAAGTCCATGGAGAATAAGAGCACCTCCTCCTCCCAGCTGCCCACTGCACTGAGGCGAGGAAACACTCACTCCCGATTATCGTGGATTTATCGGTGATTTCAATAAGCATTTCTCTATGTCTGGCTGTGCTTTCCTCCTAGCTACCCCGGCCAACAGCTCCACACCCCCCGTAGCTACTTGCCCAAGCCTCCCCAGCTTCTCCTTCACCCAAATCCAGATAGCAGATGTTCTGAAAGAGCTGCAAAACCTGGACCTGTACAAATCTAGACAATCTGGACCTTCTTTCTAAAACTATCTGCCGCCATTGTTACATCCCCTATTACCAGTCTGTTCAACCTCTCTTTCGTATCACCCGAGATCTCTAAAGATTGGAAAGCTGTCACGGTCATCCCCCTCTTCAAAGGGGGTGACACTCTAGACCCAAACTGTTACAGATCTATATCGATCCTGCCCTGCCTTTTTAAAGTCTTCAAAAGCCTAGTTAACAAACAGATCACTGACCATTCCAAATCCCACCATACCTTCTCTGCTGTGCAATCCGGTTTCCGAGCTGGTCACGGGTGCACCTCAGCCACGCTCAACATACTAAATGATATCATAACCGCCATCGATAAAAGACAGTACTGTGCAACCATCTTCATCGACCTGGCCAAAGCTTTCGAATCTGTCAATCACCGTATTATCATCGGCAGACTCAACAGCCTTGGTTTCTCAAATGACTGCCTCGCATGGTTCACCAACTACTTCTCAGATAGAGTTCAGTGTGTCAAATCGGAGGGCCTGTTGTCTGGACCTCTGGCAATCTCTATTGGGGGTACCACAGGGTTCAATTCTCGGGCCGACTCTTTTCTCTGTATATATCAACGATGTCGCTCTTGCTGTGGGTGATTCCTTGATCCACTTCTACGCAGACGACACCATTCTTAATACATCTGGCCCTTCTTTGAACACTGTGTTAATAAACCTCCAAACGAGCTTCAATGCCATACAGCACTCCTTCCGTGGCCTCCAACTGATCTAAAACGCTAGTAAAACGAAATGCATGCTTTCCAACCGATCGCTGCCCGCACCCACCTGCCCGACTAGCATCACTACTCTGGACGGTTCTGACTTAGAATATGTGGACAACTACAAATACCTAGGTGTCTGGCTAGACTGTAACCTCTCCTTCCAGACTCATATTAACCATCTCCAATCCAAAATTAAATCTAGAATCGGCTTCGCAACAAAGCCTCCTTCACTCTTGCTGCCAAACATACCCTAGTAAAACGGACTATCCTACCGATCCTCGACTTCGGCGATGTCATTTACAAAATAGACTCCAACACTCTACATCCAATTTGCTGAGTAGTCTATCACAGTGCCATCCGTTTGGTCACCAAAGCCCCATATATTATCAACCACTGCGACCTGTATGCTCTCGTCGGCTGGCCCTCGCTACATATTCGTCGCCAGACCCACTGGCTCCAGGTCATCGATAAGTCTTTGCTAGGTAAAGCTCTGCCTTATCATCATCTCACTGGTTACCATAACAACACCCGCCCGTAGCACCCGCTCCAGTAGGTATATCTCACTGGTCATCCCCAAAGCCAACACCTACTTTGGCCGCCTTTCCTTCCAGTTCTCTGCTGCCAATGACTGGAACGAATTGCAAAAATCCCTGAAGTTGGAGACTTCTATCTCCCTCACTAACTTTAAGCATCAGCTATCTGAGCAGCTTACTGATCGCTGCAGCTGTACACAGTCCATCTGTAAATAGCCCATCCAACTACCTCATCCCCATATGGGTTTCATTGACTTTTTTTGCTCTTTTGCACACCAGTATTTCTACTTCCACATCATCATCTGCACATCTATCACTCCAGTGTTAATTTGCTAAATTGTATTTACGTCCTCACTGTGGCCTATTTATTGCCTTACCTCCTTATGCCATTTGCCTTTAATATAGACTTTTTCTATTGTGTTATTGACTGTACGTTTGTTTATTCCATGTGTAACTCTGTGTTGTTGTTTGTGTCGGACTGCTTTGCTTTATCTTGCCCAGGTTGCAGTTGTAAATGAGAACTTGTTCTCAACTAGCCTACCTGGTTAAATAAAGGTGAATTAATAAAATATTATCTCTGTGTCCCCCCCCCCCCCCCCCCCCCCAGATGACGTATTCTCTGTCCCGCTTCGCCATCTATGAGACAGTGAGTGATCAGATGAAGGACAGGACCCATGGTCCCATGCCCTTCTACCAGAAGGTCCTTCTGGGGTTGGTTGGAGGTACACACACTGTCTTCACACTGTGTTTTAACCACAATGTTATCTGTTGCTACACAGACATAAACCCAGCTGGCTCTAATGACAACATGATTAGTTCTGTAATGCTCTGTCGTACACTTTTCACACTACCGAACTGGGCCAAGATTACACATTCACTATAGTTGCTGGAACCGTGCTGGATGGAACGCATCACAGGAGGCTGCTGAGGGGAGGACGACTCATAATAAAGTCTGGAACGGAGTAAATGGAATGGCATCAAACAACTGGGAAACGGTTTGATATAATTCCACTAATTCCGCTCCAGCCATTACCGCGAGCCTGTCCTCCCCAATTAAGGTGCCAGCACTGTACAGGTCACCACACTACTGTGTATAAGTCTCTCACCTTTGTCTGTGGATTTATAGTGACCCCAGCAGTATGGTTCATATCTGTCTGTCTGTCTGTAGGATTTGCCGGGGGATTCATTGGGACCCCAGCAGACATGGTTAATGTCAGGTGAGTCAAATCTAGAAATAAGATTACTGAATTGTATATTTTAAGAATTGTATTGCAGTTGTCCATGGTTGATAATGTCCACTAGATGTCGATGATGACATGCAGAATACAGTGGCTTGTGAAAGTATTCACCCCCCCCTTGGCATTTTTCCTATTTTGTTGCCTTACAACCTGGAATTAAAATCGATTTTTAGAGGTTTGTATCATTTGATTTACACAACACACCTACCACTTTTGAAGATTCATAATATTTTTTGTGAAACAAACAAGAAATAAGACAAAAACAGAACTTGAGCGTGCATAACTATTCACCCCCCCAATGTCAATTATTTGTAAAGCCACGTTTAGTAGCAATTACAGCTGCAAGTCTCTTGGGGTATGTTTCTATAAGCTTGACACATCTAGCCACTGGGACTTTTGCTCATTCTTCAAGGCAAAACTGCTCCAGCTCCTTCAAGTTGGATGGGTTCCGCTGGTCTACAGCAATCTTTAAGTCATACCACAGATTCTCAATTTGATTGAGGTCTGTGCTTTGACTAGGCCATTCCAAGACATTTAAATGTTTCCCCTTAAACCACTTGAGTGTTGCTTTAGCAGTATGCTTAGGGTCATTGGCCTGCTGGAAGGTGAACCTCTGTCCCAGTCTCAAATCTCTTGAAGACTGAAACAGGTTTCCCTCAAGAATTTACTTGTCATTCAATTCTGACCAGTTTCCCAGTCCCTGCTGATGACAAATGTACCCACAGCATGATCCTGCCACCACCATGCTTCACTGTGGGGATGGTGTTCTTGGGGTGATGAGACAGACCAAGCGTTTTCCTTGATGGACAAAAATCTAAATTTTTGTTTCATCTAACCAGAATACCTTCCATAAGTTTGGGGAGTCTCCCACATGCCTTTTGGCGAACACCAAATGTGTTTGCTTATTTTATTTTTTTAAGCAATGGCTTTTTTTCTGGCCACTCTTCCATAAAGCCAGCTGTGTGGAGTGTACGGCTTAGTGGAGCTATGGACAGATACTCCAATCTCCGCTGTGGACGTTTGCAGGTCCTTCAGGGTTATCTTTGGTCTCTTTGTTGCCTCTCTGATTAATGCCCTCCTTGCCTGGTCTGTGAGTTTTGGTGGGCGGCCCTCTCTTGGCAGGCTTGTTGTGGTGCCATATCCTTTCCATTTTTTAATAATGGATTTAATGGTGCTCTGTGGGATGTTCAAAGTTTCTGATCTTTTTTTATAACCCAACCCTGATCTGTACCTCTCCACAACTTTGTCCCTGACCTGTTTGGAGAGCTCCTTGGTCTTCATGGTGCCCCTTGCTTGGTGGTGCCCCTTGCTTAGTGGTGTTGTAGACTCAGGGGCCTTTCAGAACAGGTGTATATATACTGAGATCATGTGACACTTAGATTGCACACATGTGGACTTTATTTAACTATGTGACTTCTGAAGGTAATTGGTTGCACCAGATCTTATTAAGGGGCTTCATAGCAAAGGGGGTGAATACATATACACAAACCACTTTTCCGTTATTTTTTTAATTTTTAATTTTTTTAAACAAGTACTTTTTAAAATGTCACTTCACCAATTTGGACTATTTTGTGTCCATTACATGAAATCCAAATAAAAATCTATTTAAATTACAGGTTGTAAGGCAATAAAAGAGAAAAAACACCAAGGTGGGTGAATATTTTTACATGGCTTCTCAACCATTCAATAGATCAGGACTGGACAACAGCCCTCAGGGAGACTGGAGTGGTTTCACACTGTTCCCCCATCATCCCTAGCAAACACAGCTGATTAAACTGATTGCGTTCTAAACTGAAGATCATGACTAGTTGACTATTGGAGTCAGATGTGTTAGCTGGGGACAAAGTGTGACACTAATCAGGCCCCAGAGGACTGGAGTTGCCTGTCCTTTCAATTCAGTAAACAAATGTACAGGGCAAAACATTCATACTTGACACATTTCCCCCCCGATCCAGAATGCAGAATGACGTTAAAGTACCACTAGAACTCAGGAGAAAGTGAGTATGTGAGTTAAGTATAGTAAAATAATATGATACCTTACATAACGCTGTTAAGGATCATCTTTGGAGAGATGTTGACCTTCATAAGTGTTGTTTTTCTCCATCTCTTCCAGTTATGCTCATGCACTAGATGGACTGTTCCGGGTATGGAAAGAGGGTAAGTAAAGGGTTGATTGATGGTGGATCGTTGGGATCAGGGCGAGGTTGAAGTCACTGGACGATTCGAAGGGACACAGTTGCACTCATGACACAGTATTTCTCCATAGAGGGAATGAAGAAGCTGTTCTCTGGAGCCACAATGGCATCTTCTAGAGGAGCACTGGTCACTGTTGGACAGGTAAGGTCCTATGGTGGGTTTGTGTCTGTGGGGGGGGGGGGTGTAAACGTGTGTGTCTTTGTCCAAAATGTATCAGCTAGATTTAACTTCCTATTTTATTTCTCTGTAGCTGGCCTGTTATGATCAGGCCAAGCAGCTGGTTCTGGGGACTGGAGCCATGCAAGACAACATTCTAACTCACTTCCTGGCCAGCCTCATCGCAGTGAGTGTCCAGTCTACACATTAGAAAGGCAACGAGACAGGGGCTGTGGGTTAGTGGTGTGGAGACAGGAGCTGTGGGTTAGTGGTGTGGAGACAGGAGCTGTGGGTTAGTGGTGTGGAGACAGGAGCTGTGGGTTAGTGGTGTGGAGACAGGAGCTGTGGGTTAGTGGTGTGTGGAGACAGGAGCTGTGGGTTAGTGGTGTGTGGAGACAGGAGCTGTGGGTTAGTGGTGTGGAGACACAGGAGCTGTGGGTTAGTGGTGTGGAGACACAGGAGCTCTGGGTTAGTGGTGTGGAGACACAGGAGCTCTGGGTTAGTGGTGTGGAGACACAGGAGCTCTGGGTTAGTGGTGTGGAGACACAGGAGCTCTGGGTTAGTGGTGTGGAGACAGGAGCTGTGGGTTAGTGGTGTGGAGACAGGAGCTGTGGGTTAGTGGTGTGGAGACAGGAGCTGTGGGTTAGTGGTGTGTGGAGACAGGAGCTGTGGGTTAGTGGTGTGGAGACAGGAGCTGTGGGTTAGTGGTGTGGAGACAGGAGCTGTGGGTTAGTGGTGTGGAGACAGGAGCTGTGGGTTAGTGGTGTGGAGACAGGAGCTGTGGGTTAGTGGTGTGTGGAGACAGGAGCTGTGGGTTAGTGGTGTGTGGAGACAGGAGCTGTGGGTTAGTGGTGTGTGGAGACAGGAGCTGTGGGTTAGTGGTGTGTGGAGACAGGAGCTGTGGGTTAGTGGTGTGTGGAGACAGGAGCTGTGGGTTAGTGGTGTGGAGACACAGGAGCTCTGGGTTAGTGGTGTGGAGACACAGGAGCTCTGGGTTAGTGGTGTGGAGACACAGGAGCTCTGGGTTAGTGGTGTGGAGACACAGGAGCTGTGGGTTAGTGGTGTGGAGACACAGGAGCTCTGGGTTAGTGGTGTGGAGAGACAGGAGCTCTGGGTTAGTGGTGTGGAGAGACAGGAGCTGTGGGTTAGTGGTGTGGAGAGACAGGAGCTGTGGGTTAGTGGTGTGGAGACACAGGAGCTGTGGGTTAGTGGTGTGGAGACACGGGGGCTGTGGGTTAGTGGTGTGGAGACACGGGGGCTGTGGGTTAGTGGTGTGGAGACACGGGGGCTGTGGGTTAGTGGTGTGGAGACACGGGGGCTGTGGGTTAGTGGTGTGGACACGGGGGCTGTGGGTTAGTGGTGTGGAGACAGGACCTGTGGGTTAGTGGTGTATAATGCCCTCTGCTTCTCTGTGTAGGGAGGCTGTGCCACTGTCCTGTGCCAACCACTGGATGTCTTGAAGACCAGGCTGATGAACTCAAAAGGGGAATATGTGGTAAGTGTGTGTGTGTGTGTGTGTGTGTGTGTACTGTAGATCAGGGCTTGTCAGTTCCAGTCCTAGGTATTTGCAGGACTGTAGCCTAACACTGTACCACCCTTGATACAACTAGTTAAGGGCTAGATGATTCATTGAATCAGGGGTGTTGCTACAGGGATAGAGTTAACATGTGTATTCACGGTGGGTTCTGACTCCCCAGGACTGAGGACAATGCCAGTGTAGATGTTGTTTAGGGATATCACTGTGAACTGGTATGACTCTTTTTTTACCTCAGTAAATCTAACCCTTCTCCACCTGTGGCCTCTGTGTTGCTGTTCTGATGTCGTCAGGTCCATGGAGGCTTTTATCTGTCAGGCTGCTGCTTGTCATTGCTCTGACAGTTCTGTTGTTGATGGTCAGGGAGGGAGGGACGGAGGGCAAATGAGGGCCGGAGGGCAAATGAGGGCCGGAGGGCAAATGAGGGCCGGAGGGCAAATTAGTGTAAATGAGGGCCGGAGGGCAAATGAGGGCCGGAGGGCAAATGAGTGTAAATGAGGGACAGAGGGCAAATTAGGGTAATTGGGGGCCTGGGGGCAAATGAGGGCCGGAGGGCAAATGAGAGACGGAGGGTAAATGAAGGACGGAGGGTAAATGAGGGTAAATGAGGGCAAATGAGGGTAAATGAGGGAAAATGAGGGACGGAGGGCAAATGAGGGACGGAGGGCAAATGAGGGTAGATGAGGGACGGAGGGCAAATGAGGGACGGAGGGCAAATGAGGGTAAATGAGGGACGGAGGGTAAATGAGGGACGGAGGGCAAATGAGGGACGGAGGGCAAATGAGGGTAAATGAGAGATGGAGGGTAAATGAGAGATGGGGGACAAATGAGGGACACAGGGCAAATGAGGGTAAATGAGAGATGGAGGGTAAATGAGGGACGGAGGGTAAATCAGTGTAAATGAGGGCCGGAGGGTAAATGAGGGCCGGAGGGTAAATGAGGGCCGGGGGGGGGCAAATGAGGGCCGGGGGGGGGGGGGGGGCCGGAAATGAGGGCCGGAGGGCAAATGAGGGACGGAGGGTAAATGAGGGTGAATGAGGGCCGGAGGGCAAATGAGGGCTGGAGGGAAAATGAGGGCCGGAGGGCAAATGAAGGACAGAGGGCAAATGAAGGACAGAGGGCAAATGAAGGACAGAGGGCAAATGAAGGACAGAGGGCAAATGAAGGACAGAGGGCAAATGAAGGACCGGAGGGCAAATGAAGGACCGGAGGGCAAATGAAGGACCGGAGGGCAAATGAAGGACCGGAGGGCAAATGAGGGCCGGAGGGCAAATGAGGGCCGGAGGGTAAATGAGGGTAAATGATGGACAGAGGGTAAATGAGGGTAAATGAGGGCCGGAGGGTAAATGAGGGTAAATGAGGGCCGGGGGGCAAATGAGGGCCGGGGGGCAAATGAGGGCCGGGGGGCAAATAAGGGCCGGAGGGTAAATTAGTGTTTGTGTTTCTTCTGTTCCAGGGCCTGCTACACTGTGTGAGAGATACAGCTAAACTGGGACCCAATGCCTTCTACAAGGTAACTGTTGTTAAATATCATTGACAATAAAGTAGCGTAGTTGACATAGCCTTAAACCAGCGTGTTCAACCCCTTCTACTTGAGAGCCATCCTCCTGCAGGATGTTGTTATTTAGTTAATTTAACACCTGGTTCTGCTTGCCAGCTGGAGTTTATAGGGATAATACAAATCAGGAACTCCTGTCAGATTGGTGTCTTCTCTCAGTGTTGTAGGCGTACTCTTTTAATGTTGCTGCCAAGCTTGTTATGACGACAAAATGAAACATTTGTTTACAATAAATATTGTTCTCATTATTTAACGCTGTAAATCATAGGAATTGTTGTTTTTTTGGTAGATTATTTGCGTTAGCGCGAGAGAAGTGAGTTCGGGACAAACTGAAAGTATACAAAGCATGTAAACGTTTAAATCAAACTATTATATTAATCTGACTATTCACAATAATCATATTATTGTGTGCCTACTCATGTGCCGGCCGTGTTCCTATTGGTCAGTCACCGGGATTGGCTCGTAACACCAGCCACACTGCACGATAAAGAACTTTGTCGGCGCCTACGACCGCACGTAGTGGTACTGAATCAGCAGATCTAGACCGCCTGTCTCACTGAACGAGCCAAGACCTAGTGGTACTGAATCAGCAGATCTAGACCCTGTCACACTGAACCAGCCAAGACCTAGTGGTACTGAATCAGCAGACCTAGTGGTACTGAATCAGCAGACCTAGACCCTGTCACGCTGAACGAGCCAACCCCTAGTGGTACTGAATCAGCAGATCTAGACCCTGTCACACTGAACCAGCCAAGACCTAGTGGTACTGAATCAGCAGATCTAGACCCTGTCACGCTGAACGAGCCAAGACCTAGTGGTACTGAATCAGCAGACCTAGACCCTGTCACACTGAACGAGCCAAGACCTAGTGGTACTGAATCAGCAGACCTAGTGGTACTGAATCAGCAGGCCTAGACCCTGTCACGCTGAACGAGCCAAGACCTAGTGGTACTGAATCAGCAGACCTAGACCCTGTCACACTGAACGAGCCAAGACTTAGTGGTACTGAATCAGCAGACCTAGTGGTACTGAATCAGCAGGCCTAGACCCTGTCACGCTGAACGAGCCAAGACCTAGTGGTACTGAATCAGCAGACCTAGTGGTACTGAATCAGCAGGCCTAGACCCTGTCACACTGAACGAGCCAAGACCTAGTGGTACTGAATCAGCAGACCTAGTGGTACTGAATCAGCAGACCTAGTGGTACTGAATCAGCAGACCTAGTGGTACTGAATCAGCAGACCTAGTGGTACTGAATCAGCAGATCTAGACCCTGTCACGCTGAACGAGCCAAGACCTAGTGGTACTGAATCAGCAGACCTAGACCCTGTCACGCTGAACGAGCCAAGACCTAGTGGTACTGAATCAGCAGATCTAGACCCTGTCACGCTGAACGAGCCAAGACCTAGTGGTACTGAATCAGCAGACCTAGACCCTGTCACGCTGAACCAGCCAAGACCTAGTGGTACTGAATCAGCAGACCTAGACCCTGTCACGCTGAACGAGCCAAGACCTAGTGGTACTGAATCAGCAGACCTAGTGGTACTGAATCAGCAGACCTAGTGGTACTGAATCAGCAGACCTAGTGGTACTGAATCAGCAGACCTAGTGGTACTGAATCAGCAGACCTAGACCCTGTCACACTGAACGAGCCAAGACCTAGTGGTACTGAATCAGCAGACCTAGACCCTGTCACACTGAACGAGCCAAGACCTAGTGGTACTGAATCAGCAGATCTAGACCCTGTCACGCTGAACGAGCCAAGACCTAGTGGTACTTAATCAGCAGACCTAGTGGTACTGAATCAGCAGACCTAGTGGTACTGAATCAGCAGACCTAGACCCTGTCACACTGAACGAGCCAAGACCTAGTGGTACTGAATCAGCAGACCTAGACCCTGTCACACTGAACGAGCCAAGACCTAGTGGTACTGAATCAGCAGATCTAGACCCTGTCACACTGAACGAGCATAGACCTAGTGGTACTGAATCAGCAGACCTAGTGGTACTGAATCAGCAGACCTAGTGGTACTGAATCAGCAGACCTAGACCCTGTCACACTGAACGAGCCAAGACCTAGTGGTACTGAATCAGCAGACCTAGTGGTACTGAATCAGCAGACCTAGTGGTACTGAATCAGCAGACCTAGACCCCCTGTCACACTGAACGAGCCAAGACGTAGTGGTACTGAATCAGCAGACCTAGACCCCCCTGTCACACTGAACGAGCCAAGACATCCGACAATCGTTTACCGCCGAAGAATTTGCCCACGACGTGAACATTTTTGTATGAAACGGCTGCAATCGCACAGTCTGTGGTGGGGTTTATGACATTGACTGACCTGAATCAGGAGTGTCACAGCAAAGACTGGAGACAAAGCCCTTATAACCCCCTAGTCTCTCCTTTAGGAGGAGAGCTGGTCTCTACATTAAACACAATGCTCAGCTTGAAAAAACACACACAGTGCACCACTTTAAAGACTGGAGACAAAGCCCTTATAACCCCCTAGTCGCTCCTCTAGGAGGAGAGCTGGTCTCTACATTAAACACAATGCTCAGCTTGAAAAAACACACATAGTGCACCACTTTAAAGACTGAAGACAAAGCCCTTAACTCCCAGTCGCTCCTCTAGGAGGAGAGCTGGTCTCTACATTAAACACAATGCTCAGCTTGAAAAAAAACACCACTTTAATTCCACCTGCCATACAGACTGGTAAACCTATGGTCTCTCTCCTCTTTAGGGTCTGGTTCCAGCAGGCATCCGTCTCATCCCTCACACGGTCCTTACGTTCATCTTCCTGGAGCAGCTCAGAACCTGCTGCGGCATCAGGATCGTCACCTGAGAGGGGTCAGGGGTCACCACCTGATCACCTATTGAGTAGTCTGAAATGTGACCTCTGTGTCAGGACTGCCAGGCCACGCCCATTCCCTTTGTTCCCTGCTCTGTTCTATGTGAGCAGGAAACTTTAATCCACCTGCAACCTCCCCCATCCTAAACCCCACCTTCTGGATACAGACTAGTGACTGACTGAAGGAGGGGTTCTGGATACAGACTAGTTACTGACTGAAGGAGGGGGGGGGTTCTGGATACAGACTAGTGACTGACTGAATGGGGGGTTCTGGATACAGCCTACTGACTGACTGAATGGGGGGTTCTGGATACAGACTAGTGACTGACTGAATGGGGGGTTCTGGATACAGCCTACTGACTGACTGAATGGGGGGTTCTGGATACAGACTAGTGACTGACTGAATGGGGGGTTCTGGATACAGACTAGTGACTGACTGAATGGGGGGTTCTGGATACAGCCTAGTGACTGACTGAAGGGGGGTTCTGGATACAGACTAGTGACTGACTGAATGGGGGGTTCTGGATACAGACTAGTGACTGACTGAAGGGGGGTTCTGGATACAGACTAGTGACTGACTGAAGGGGGGTTCTGGATACAGACTAGTGACTGCCTGAAGGGGGGGGGGGGGAGTTCTGGATACAGCCTAGTTACTGACTGATGGGGGGGGTTCTGGATACAGCCTACTGACTGACTGAAGGGGGGGTTCTGGATACAGACTAGTGACTGACTGAAGGGGGTGTTCTGGATATAGTGGAATACTATATTGACCAGAGCCCAGTGCCCTATTCCCTATGTAGTGCACTACTTTTGACCAGAGCCCAGTGCCCTATAGAGGGAATAGACTGCCATTTGGGATACCGATTTAAGTAATCCATCTGAACATGGAACAGCCTCTGTAGAATGAACCTTGACCCACATGTCTTTAGTTATGGTAATGGCTGCTAGAGGGCGCTGTTACACTGTGGTTATGATGTAGGCGTACTCTGCAGACGGCCACGGTCGCTGTACCAGGTCTTAACGTGTATCAGTGGGTTGGTTGTATGGGAGCGTGCCACTTAATGTGGAGGTTATTGTTATTCACGCCACTGCTGAAGGTCCATATGTTTTTTTTTGTATTGTGGATGACATATTTTACATTGATGATGGCTACTTCCTGTTTCGTTGACTGTCAAAACGACAACGGCACGGAATAATGTTTCATTGGGCTAACGAATGGACTGATGAATAAATGATTACCTGTATAGTGATCAATACCAATATGTCCATAAATATGCTTGTTACAGAGATGATTTAATGTCTGCCTCCCTCCTGCCTGCCTCTGTTCTATATGGTAATAGCTTTCCCTCTCGTACTCAGTGACTGTATAAGTCTCCCACAAGGTTAGGTGTCTGGCTGCGTTTTAATGTTCTCTGTTTTACATTACCCACTGATGTCATTTCATAGTTCTCCAACTCTTTCAAACACTGGCATCTCTGGACTGGATCAACACTTCAGTGACGGACAGCTTGCAACACCTAGTTACCTGGATAGTCAAGTCCCTTTAATTTCTCTTGTTGTTATAATAAATGTAGAGAGCTTCAGAGGTGATTTTCAAACTTGATGCTGAATGTTGTGGTTCTATTTCCTTTTCTGCCAACATTCTCAGCTGTAAGACCGTGTTCTAATTCCTGTGTGTGTGTGTGGGAGGTGGGGTGGGGTGGGGGTGGGGGGGGGGGGGGGGTGGGGGGGGGGGGGGGGGGGGGGTCGTCTGGATATGGTTTTGCAGTGTGTGTGCACTATATAGAGTTCTGCTGTCAGATGGTGTTGATAATTTGCCATCCCACATATTTAACCTGCAGCTCTGCCTCGGTCTAGCTGGCTCTGGGCTTCTGCCGTACAGGACTATACAAGGCTGACTGAACGTCAAACGCCTGGCCTGGTGCTTCTGCCGTACAGGACTATACAAGGCTTACTGAACGTCAAACGCCTGGCTTGGTGCTTCTGCCGTACAGGACTATACGGGGCTAGAAGACTACACGCTACGGGGCTAGAAGACTACACGCTACGGGGCTAGAAGACTACATGCTACGGGGCTAGAAGACTACATGCTATGGGGGCTAGAAGACTGCACCCTACGGGGGCTAGAAGACTACACCCTACGGGGGCTAGAAGACTACACCCTACGGGGGCTAGAAGACTACACCCTACGGGGGCTAGAAGACTACACCCTACGGGGCCTAGAAGATTACATGCTACGGGGGCTAGAAGACTACACCCTACGGGGCCTAGAAGACTACACCCTACGGGGCTAGAAGACAACACGCTACGGGGGCTAGAAGACTACACGCTATGGTGGCTAGAAGAATACATGCTGTGGTGGCTAGAAGACTACACGCTACGGGGGCTAGAAGACTACACGCTACGGGGCTAGAAGAATACATGCTATGGTGGCTAGAAGACTACACGCTACGGGGGCTAGAAGACTACACGCTATGGGGGCTAGAAGATTACATGCTACGGGGGCTAGAAGACTACACCCTACGGGGCCTAGAAGATTACATGCTACGGGGGCTAGAAGACTACACCCTACGGGGCCTAGAAGACTACACCCTACGGGGCTAGAAGACTACACGCTACGGGGGCTAGAAGACTACACGCTATGGTGGCTAGAAGAATACATGCTGTGGTGGCTAGAAGACTACACGCTACGGGGGCTAGAAGACTACACGCTACGGGGCTAGAAGAATACATGCTATGGTGGCTAGAAGACTACACGCTACGGGGGCTAGAAGACTACACGCTATGGGGCTAGAAGACTACACGCTACGGGGGCTAGAAGACTACATGCTACGGGGCTAGAAAACTACACGCTACGGGGCTAGAAGACTACACGCTACGGGGCTAGAAAACTACACGCTACGGGGCTAGAAGACTACAGGCTATGGGGGCTAGAAGACTACAGGCTATGGGGCTAGAAGACTACAGGCTATGGGGGCTAGAAGACTACATGCTACGGGGCTAGAAGACTACACGCTACGGGGCTAGAAGACTACAGGCTATGGGGGCTAGAAGACTACACACTACGGGGCTAGAAGACTACAGGCTATGGGGGCTAGAAGACTACAGGCTATGGGGGCTAGTAGACTACATGCTACGGGGGCTAGAAGACTACATGCTACGGGGGCTAAGTAAATGTCAAACAGTCAAATCTCTGGAGTGCATGTTGACTCAACACTGAGATGGTGTTAAGGGAGGGTTAGCCTGCCTTGCCCATTACTGTGCATTCCGTTCACATTAGCATGCTCTGTTCGGTGGTGTAACAGGGTCGACATGAACCAACGCTCTGTTCGGTGGTGCAACAGGGTCGACATGAACGAACGCTCTGTTTGGTGGTGTAACAGGGTCGACGTGAACCAACGCTCTGTTCGGTGGTGTAACGGTCGACATGAACCAACGCTCTGTTCGCTGGTGTAACAGGCGTCACTGTGCAGTATAGCCTCCTTCTCAGTCCCTTTGCAGGGCTCTGACTAGGAATCCTCTGCCTCGCAAGCATACGGGACCACGTGACGATACACAGTATACACAGTATTGTAGCCGGCAGTAGCACCGGTCTATAGTTCTGTCATCTGCAGTCCAGCCTACCGAGTCAATGCCCGGGGAAAACTGAGTACCCTCCCCAAGTGAGGGTTAAGGAAAGGGTCAGATTTTGGCTAGTTGGGTTGTCAATGGGATGCAGGCCAGAGAAGTCCTCCTAGTCTCTCTTGAGGCCCAATTAGATGAGATTGTGGCTGGGATTAAATCAATGTTAGACAGTGGAGGGGTTCCATGTTTCCAGGTCTCTCAGAAGTCCATTTAATTCCCAGCAGCATAGAGGGAGTTATCACTTGATTTAGAAACTTTAAGTCCCATGGCGTGACCTGTTCAGTTCTGGTTGAGAACTCATACAGTGCACACAAGACTGACATTTTCAATATCAACTGTCAACTCCCTCCACCCAGGACGTACAACGATGTTGAATTGTACTGGGGTAAAAAAATGAAAAACATGTTGTTCAAATCAAACACTTCTGAAAGAGCTTTCTGGAAAGTAACAATTGGATCATGGCCTGATTAAATCCATCTGCTGTTTCTCCCCAGAGCCTGGTCACTGAGACAGTTGATTGCTGGCCTGATTTAAATCCATCTGCTGTTTCTCCTTGGAGCCTGGTCACTGAGACAGTTGATTCCTGGTCTGATTAAATCCATCTGCTGTTTCTCCTTGGAGCCTGGCCACTGAGACAGTTGATTACTGGCCTGATTTAAATCCATCTGCTGTTTCTCCTTGGAGCCTGGTCACTGAGACAGTTGATTCCTGGTCTGATTAAATCCATCTGCTGTTTCTCCTTGGAGCCTGGTCACTGAGACTGTTGATTCCTGGTCTGATTAAATCCATCTGCTGTTTCTCCTTGGAGCCTGGTCACTGAGACAGTTGATTCCTGGTCTGATTAAATCCATCTTCTGTTTCTCCTTGGAGCCTGGTCACTGAGACAGTTGATTCCTGGTCTGATTAAATCCATCTGCTGTTTCTCCTTGGAGCCTGGTCACTGAGACAGTTGATTACTGGCCTGATGACTGATCTGCTCCTTCTCTCCAGAGCCTGGCCACTGACAGAGTTGATTCATGGCCTGATTAAATCCATCTGCTGTTTCTCCTTGGAGCCTGGTCACTGAGACAGTTGATTGCTGGCCTGATTTAAATCCATCTGCTGTTTCTCCTTGGAGCCTGGTCACTGAGACAGTTGATTCCTGGTCTGATTAAATCCATCTGCTGTTTCTCTTTGGAGCCTGGTCACTGAGACAGTTGATTACTGGCCTGATGACTGATCTGCTCCTTCTCTCCAGAGCCTGGCCACTGACAGAGTTGATTCATGGCCTGATTAAATCCATCTGCTGTTTCTCCTTGGAGCCTGGTCACTGAGACAGTTGATTGCTGGCCTGATTAAAATCCATCTGCTGTTTCTCCTTGGAGCCTGGTCACTGAGACAGTTGATTACTGGCCTGATGACTGATCTGCTCCTTCTCTCCAGAGCCTGGCCACTGACAGAGTTGATTCATGGCCTGATTTAAATCCATCTGCTGTTTCTCCTTGGAGCCTGGTCACTGAGACAGTTGATTCCTGGTCTGATTAAATCCATCTGCTGTTTCTCCTTGGAGCCTGGTCACTGAGACAGTTGATTCCTGGTCTGATTAAATCCATCTGCTGTTTCTCCTTGGAGCCTGGTCACTGAGACAGTTGATTCCTGGTCTGATTAAATCCATCTGCTGTTTCTCCTTGGAGCCTGGTCACTGAGACAGTTGATTACTGGCCTGATGACTGATCTGCTCCTTCTCTCCAGAGCCTGGCCACTGACAGAGTTGATTCATGGCCTGATTAAGTCCATCTGCTGTTTCTCCTTGGAGCCTGGTCACTGAGACAGTTGATTGCTGGCCTGATTTAAATCCATCTGCTGTTTCTCCTTGGAGCCTGGTCACTGAGACAGTTGATTCCTGGTCTGATTAAATCCATCTGCTGTTTCTCCTTTTGAGCCTGGTCACTGAGACAGTTGATTACTGGCCTGATGACTGATCTGCTCCTTCTCTCCAGAGCCTGGCCACTGACAGAGTTGATTCATGGCCTGATTTAAATCCATCTGCTGTTTCTCCTTGGAGCCTGGTCACTGAGACAGTTGATTCCTGGTCTGATTAAATCCATCTGCTGTTTCTCCTTGGAGCCTGGTCACTGAGACAGTTGATTCCTGGTCTGATTGAATCCATCTGCTGTTTCTCCTTGGAGCCTGGTCACTGAGACAGTTGATTCCTGGTCTGATTAAATCCATCTGCTGTTTCTCCTTGGAGCCTGGTCACTGAGACAGTTGATTCCTGGTCTGATTAAATCCATCTGCTGTTTCTCCTTTTGAGCCTGGTCACTGAGACAGTTGATTACTGGCCTGATGACTGATCTGCTCCTTCTCCCCAGAGCCTGGTCACTGAGACAGTTGATTGCTGGCCTGATTTAAATCCATCTGCTGTTTCTCCTTGGAGCCTGGTCACTGAGACAGTTGATTCCTGGTCTGATTAAATCCATCTGCTGTTTCTCCTTGGAGCCTGGTCACTGAGACAGTTGATTCCTGGTCTGATTAAATCCATCTGCTGTTTCTCCTTGGAGCCTGGTCACTGAGACAGTTGATTCCTGGTCTGATTAAATCCATCTGCTGTTTCTCCTTGGAGCCTGGTCACTGAGACAGTTGATTCCTGGTCTGATTAAATCCATCTGCTGTTTCTCCTTTTGAGCCTGGTCACTGAGACAGTTGATTGCTGGCCTGATTTAAATCCATCTGCTGTTTCTCCTTGGAGCCTGGTCACTGAGACAGTTGATTCCTGGTCTGATTAAATCCATCTGCTGTTTCTCCTTGGAGCCTGGTCACTGAGACAGTTGATTACTGGCCTGATGACTGATCTGCTCCTTCTCCCCAGAGCCTGGCCACTGAGACAGTTGATTACTGGCCTGATGACTGATCTGCTCCTCCTCCCCAGAGCCTGGCCACTGAGACAGTTGATTGCTGGCCTGATTAAATCCATCTGCTGTTTCTCCTTGGAGCCTGGCCACTGAGACAGTTGATTGCTGGCCTGATTAAGTCCATCTGCTGTTTCTCCTTTGAGCCTGGTCACTGAGACAGTTGATTCATGGCCTGATGACTGATCTGCTGTTTCTCCTTGGAGCCTGGCCACTGAGACAGTTGATTCATGGCCTGATGACTGATCTGCTGTTTCTCCTTGGAGCCTGGCCACTGAGACAGTTGATTCCTGGTCTGATTAAATCCATCTGCTGTTTCTCCTTGGAGCCTGGCCACTGAGACAGTTGATTCCTGGCCTGATGACTGATCTGCTCCTTCTCCCCAGAGCCTGGCCACTGAGGCTTGTGTTTTACGGGAGTGGGGGCTTGATATAGAAACCCGCAGTAGTCCCACGGTGTGACTCAGATCTGAGGGGAGAAAATCTGACTGAGCATGTTAGCAGATACACATAGACTTCCAGTCACTGTGCTAACTCTGGTTAGCATTGGATCACGAAACTACCTCTAACTTTCTTCATACTGGACACAAAGACATAGAAATGGTATTCACACGTTCATCTGACTCAGGGGAAGTAGATAACGTGCCTCATTGGCAAAATTCACAAGTATCCTTTTTCATAATTGGTCAAAAGATCAGAATTGGGCTGACTGTTTAAACACAACCACTGCTGTGTCAATTAAATATACTTCTGAAATCAGCGATCCACAATTCATTGAATCCCAGGGTTTATATTCATTCATTCCCCAAATCCCAGTCACAGTGAAGCAGGTTCTTATTTGTGGTTTGTATTTTATCAAGCACTCTATGGCAAATAAAATACATGAGAATGTCCAAAGTTGAATTTGGATACAAAATACCACAGAGGTCTTGCGTCTCTTTTTTTCTTTCAATACAGACCTGGACATGGAAATATGGCTGGAGAATGAGAGTGTCATGTATTGTCATGTTGTGTCTTGTTTCTGTCCTTTCTCTTCACCCTGTCTCCCTCTGCTGGTCGTTTTAGGTTACCTTTTCTCCCCCTCTTTCCCCCAGCTGTTCCTTGTCTCCTCCTAACTACCTCGTCACCCCTTTTCCCACCTGTTCCCTTTTTCCCTCTGATTAGTCCTCTATATCTCTCTCTGTTTTTGTTTCTGTCTTTGTCGGATTCTTGTTTGTGTTATTCATGCCTGAACCAGACTATCGTCATGTTTGCTGCAACCTTGTCCTGTCCTGTCGGAATCTGCCGGTCCATCTGAGCCTACCTATGTTTTGTTATTAAAGAAGCTCTGTTTACGTTAATTCGCTTTTGGGTCCTCATTCACGCACCGTAACAGAAGAATCCGACCTCGTTCACCTTTTACACCTGTTGTTTTGGGCCATCCCTGGCTAGTTTGTCATAATCCTTCCATTAATTGGTCTAGTAATTCTATCCTCTCCTGGAACGTCTCTTGTCATGTGAAATGTTTAATGTCTGCTATCCCTCCTGTTTCCTCTGTCTCTTCTTCACAGGAGGAGCCTGGTGATTTGACAGGGGTGCCGGAGGAATATCACGATCTGCGCACGGTGTTCAGTCGGTCCAGGGCCTCTCTTCCTCCACACCGGTCGTATGATTGTAGTATTGATCTCCTTCCGGGAACCACTCCCCCCCGGGGTAGACTATACTCTCTGTCGGCTCCCGAACGTAAGGCTCTCGAAGATTATTTGTCTGTAGCTCTTGCCGCCGGTACCATAGTCCCCTCCTCCTCTCCCGCCGGAGCGGGGGTTTTTTTTGTTAAGAAGAAGGACGGGTCCCTGCGCCCCTGCATAGATTATCGAGGGCTGAATGACATAACAGTGAAGAATCGTTATCCGCTTCCTCTTATGTCTTCAGCCTTCGAGATCCTGCAGGGAGCCAGGTTTTTCACTAAGTTGGACCTTCGTAACGCTTACCATCTCGTGCGCATCAGGGAGGGGGACGAGTGGAAGACGGCGTTTAACACTCCGTTAGGGCACTTTGAATACCGGGTTCTTCCTTTCGGCCTCGCTAACGCTCCAGCTGTCTTTCAGGCATTAGTCAATGATGTCCTGAGAGACATGCTGAACATCTTTGTTTTCGTTTACCTTGACGATATCCTGATTTTTTCACCGTCACTCCAGATTCATGTTCAGCACGTTCGACGTGTCCTCCAGCGCCTTTTAGAGAATTGTCTTTTTGTGAAGGCTGAGAAGTGCTCTTTTCATGCCTCCTCCGTCACATTTCTCGGTTCTGTTATTTCCGCTGAAGGCATTAAGATGGATCCCGCTAAGGTCCAAGCTGTCATTGATTGGCCCGTCCCTAAGTCACGCGTCGAGTTGCAGCGCTTTCTCGGCTTCGCGAATTTCTATCGTCGTTTCATCCGTAATTTCGGTCAGGTGGCAGCCCCTCTCACAGCCCTTACTTCTGTCAAGACGTGCTTTAAGTGGTCCGTTTCCGCCCAGGGAGCTTTTGATCTCCTCAAGAATCGTTTTACATCCGCACCTATCCTTGTTACACCTGACGTCTCTAGACAGTTCATTGTCGAGGTTGACGCGTCAGAGGTGGGCGTGGGAGCCATTCTTTCTCAGCGCTCCTTCTCTGACGACAAGGTCCACCCTTGCGCGTATTTTTCTCATCGCCTGTCGCCGTCGGAACGTAACTATGATGTGGGAAACCGCGAACTGCTCGCCATCCGCTTAGCCCTAGGCGAATGGCGACAGTGGTTGGAGGGGGCGACCGTTCCTTTTGTCGTTTGGACCGACCATAGGAACCTTGAGTACATCCGTTCTGCCAAACGACTTAATGTGCGTCAGGCGCGCTGGGCGCTGTTTTTCGCTCGTTTCGAGTTCGTGATTTCTTATCGTCCGGGCTCTAAGAACACCAAGCCTGATGCTTTATCTCGTCTCTTCAGTTCTTCAGTAGCCTCCACTGACCCCGAGGGGATTCTCCCTGAGGGGCGTGTTGTCGGGTTGACTGTCTGGGGAATTGAGAGGCAGGTAAAGCAAGCACTCACTCAAACTCCGTCGCCGCGCGCTTGTCCCAGGAACCTTCTTTTCGTTCCCGTTCCTACTCGTCTGGCCGTTCTTCAGTGGGCTCACTCTGCCAAGTTAGCCGGCCACCCTGGCGTTCGGGGTACGCTTGCTTCCATTCGCCAGCGCTTTTGGTGGCCCACCCGGGAGCATGACACGCGTCGCTTCGTGGCTGCTTGTTCGGTCTGCGCGCAGACTAAGTCCGGTAACTCTCCTCCTGCCGGCCGTCTCAGGCCGCTTCCCATTCCCTCTCGACCGTGGTCTCACATCGCCTTAGATTTTGTCACCGGACTGCCTTCGTCAGCGGGGAAGACTGTTATTCTTACGGTTGTCGACAGGTTCTCTAAGGCGGCTCATTTTATTCCCCTTGCTAAGCTTCCTTCTGCTAAAGAGACGGCACAAATCATCATCGAGAATGTTTTCAGAATTCATGGCCTTCCGTCAGACGTCGTTTCGGACAGAGGTCCGCAATTCACGTCTCAATTTTGGAGGGAGTTTTGCCGTTTGATTGGGGCTTCCGTCAGTCTCTCTTCCGGCTTTCACCCCCAGTCTAACGGTCAAGCAGAACGGGCCAATCAGACTATTGGTCGCATCTTACGCAGTCTTTCTTTTCGCAACCCTGCGTCTTGGTCAGAACAGCTCCCCTGGGCAGAATACGCCCACAGCCCGGTCGCAGACGAAGGAAGCGAGTTATCTCCTTTTCAGAGTAGCCTCGGGTACCAGCCTCCGCTGTTCTCATCTCAGTTCGCCGAGTCCAGCGTCCCCTCCGCTCAGGCTTTTGTCCAACGTTGCGAGCGCACCTGGAAGAGGGTCAGGTCTGCACTTTGCCGTTATAGGGCGCAGACTGTGAGGGCTGCTAATAAGCGTAGAACTAAGAGTCCTAGATATTGTCGCGGTCAGAGAGTTTGGCTCTCCACTCAGAACCTTCCCCTCAAGACCGCTTCTCGCAAGTTGACCCCGCGGTTCATTGGTCCTTTCCGCATTTCTCAGATCATTAATCCTGTCGCAGTGCGACTTCTTCTTCCGCGATATCTTCGTCGCGTCCACCCGGTCTTCCATGTCTCCTGTGTCAAGCCCGTTCTTCGCACCCCCGCTCGTCTTCCCCCCCCCCCCCCCCCCCCCCCCATCCTTGTCGAGGGCGCACCCATCTACAGGGTCCGTAGGATTTTGGACATGCGTCCTCGGGGCCGTGGTCATCAGTACCTAGTAGATTGGGAGGGGTACGGTCCTGAGGAGAGGAGTTGGGTTCCCTCTCGGGACGTGCTAGACCGTGCGCTGATCGATGATTTCCTCCGTTGCCGCCAGGTTTCCTCCTCGAGTGCGCCAGGAGGCGCTCGGTGAGTGGGGGGGTACTGTCATGTATTGTCATGTTGTGTCTTGTTTCTGTCCTTTCTCTTCACCCTGTCTCCCTCTGCTGGTCGTTTTAGGTTACCTTTTCTCCCCCTCTTTCCCCCAGCTGTTCCTTGTCTCCTCCTAACTACCTCGTCACCCCTTTTCCCACCTGTTCCCTTTTTCCCTCTGATTAGTCCTCTATATCTCTCTCTGTTTTTGTTTCTGTCTTTGTCGGATTCTTGTTTGTGTTATTCATGCCTGAACCAGACTATCGTCATGTTTGCTGCAACCTTGTCCTGTCCTGTCGGAATCTGCCGGTCCATCTGAGCCTACCTATGTTTTGTTATTAAAGAAGCTCTGTTTACGTTAATTCGCTTTTGGGTCCTCATTCACGCACCGTAACAGAGAGAACCTCTATCTCTCTATGTTCGTGGTGTGTGGTCTGGTCTTCACAATTCAGAGATAATACATGGGAGCACAATCACATTAGTATTAACCCCAGACTGGAGGGTAATCACATTAGTATTAACCCCAGACTGGAGGGTAATCACATTAATATTAACCCCCAGACTGGAGGGTAATCACGTTAATATTAACCCCAGACTGGAGGGTAATCACATTAATATTAACCCCAGACTGGAGGGTAATCACATTAGTATTAACCCCAGACTGGAGGGTAATCACATTAGTATTAACCCCAGACTGGAGGGTAATCACATTAGTATTAACCCCAGACTGGAGGGTAATCACATTAGTATTAACCCCAGACTGGAGGGTAATCACATGAATATTAAACCCAGACTGGAGGGTAATCACATTAATATTAACCCCAGACTGGAGGGTAATCACATTAATATTAACCCCAGACTGGAAGGTAATCACATTAGTATTAACCCCAGACTGGAGGGTAATCACATTAATATTAACCCCAGACTGGAGGGTAATCACATTAATATTAACCCCAGACTGGAGGGTAATCACATTAATATTAACCCCAGACTGGAGGGTAATCACATTAATATTAACCCCAGACTGGAGGGTAATCACATTAATATTAACCCCAGACTGGAGGGTAATCACATTAATATTAACCCCAGACTGGAGGGTAATCACATTGGTATTAACCCCAGACTGGAGGGTAATCACATTAATATTAACCCCAGACTGGAGGGTAATCACATTAATATTAACCCCAGACTGGAGGGTAATCACATTAATATTAACCCCAGACTGGAGGGTAATCACATTAATATTAACCCCAGACTGGAGGGTAATCACATTAATATTGACCCCAGACTGGAGGGTAATCACATTAATATTGACCCCAGACTGGAGGGTAATCACATTAATATTAACCCCAGACTGGAGGGCAATCACATTAATATTAACCCCAGACTGGAGGGTAATCACATTAATATTAACCCCAGACTGGAGGGTAATCACATTAGTATTAACCCCAGACTGGAGGGTAATCACATTAATATTAACCCCAGACTGGAGGGTAATCACATTAGTATTAACCCCAGACTGGAGGGTAATCACATTAATATTAACCCCAGACTGGAGGGTAATCACATTAATATTAACCCCAGACTGGAGGGTAATCACATTATTATTAGCTTTTGGGGAAGTCATTAGCCTAGGGGTTCACATACTTTTCCCACCCTGCACTGTGATTGTTTACATGGTGTGTTCAATAAAGTCATGAAAATGTATAATTGTTTGTGTGTTATTAGTTTTAAGCAGACTGTGTTTGTCAATTGTCGTTTCCAACACATTTCTCTCACACAGCCAATCCACAGAACACACAGAAAGAAAGAAACTGTTTGAGGAGAAACACACAGCTTCGCATATGCGAAGGCTATGAATGTTTTAAGAAATAGCAACAGTTAAAATGAAAATTCAGTTCAAATGAAAACAAAGGAAGTGTTCTGAATTCTGGGATGTGGAGAGACAGAAGGAGGAGCTTTGTGACAGATGCTCCCTCTATTGGTCCCTATGGAGCAGTTATACCCTCTATCAAGCTTTATGGTGATGCTGATGTGCCCTCTATCAATCTCTATGTTCCACTGTAAAAGACACAGGCACTTTTTTCTATTCAAATCAAATCAAACTTTATTTGTCACATGTGCCTTAATACAAGTGTAGACTTTACAGTGAAATGCTTACTTACAAGCCCTTAACCAACAGTGTAGACTTTACAGTGAAATGCTTACTTACAAGCCCTTAACCAACAGTGTAGACTTTACAGTGAAATGCTTACTTACAAGCCCTTAACCAACAGTGTAGACCTTACCATGAAATGCTTACTTACAAGCCCTTAACCAACAGTGCAGTTCAAGAAGAGTTAAGAAAATATTCACCAAATAAACTAAATTAAAAGTTATAATTAAAAAGTAACACAATTAGAATAACAATAATGAAATGATGTACAGGGGCTACCGGTACCTAGTCAGAGTGCAGGGCTACCGGTACCTAGTCAGTGTGCAGGGCTACCGGTACCTAGTCAGTGTGCAGGGCTACCGGTACCTAGTCAGTGTGCAGGGCTACCGGTACCTAGTCAGTGTGCAGGGCTACCGGTACCTAGTCAGAGTGCAGGGTTACCGGTACCTAGTCAGTGTGCAGGGCTACCGGTACCTAGTCAGTGTGCAGGGCTACCGGTACCTAGTCAGTGTGCAGGGCTACCGGTACCTAGTCAGAGTGCAGGGCTACCGGTACCTAGTCAGTGTGCAGGGCTACCGGTACCTAGTCAGTGTACAGGGGCTACCGGTACCTAGTCAGTGTGCAGGGCTACCGGTACCTAGTCAGTGTGCAGGGCTACCAGTACCTAGTCAGTGTGCAGGGCTACCGGTACCTAGTCAGTGTGCAGGGCTACCAGTACCTAGTCAGTGTGCAGGGCTACCGGTACCTAGCCAGTGTACAGGGCTACCGGTACCTAGTCAGTGTACAGGGCTACCGGTACCTAGTCAGTGTGCAGGGCTACCGGTACCTAGTCAGTGTGCAGGGCTACCGGTACCTAGTCAGTGTGCAGGGCTACCGGTACCTAGTCAGTGTGCAGGGCTACCGGTACCTAGTCAGTGTACAGGGGCTACCGGTACCTAGTCAGTGTGCAGGGCTACCGGTACCTAGTCAGTGTGCAGGGCTACCGGTACCTAGCCAGTGTACAGGGCTACCGGTACCTAGTCAGTGTACAGGGCTACCGGTACCTAGTCAGTGTGCAGGGCTACCGGTACCTAGTCAGTGTGCAGGGCTACCGGTACCTAGTCAGTGTGCAGGGCTACCGGTACCTAGTCAGAGTGCAGGGCTACCGGTACCTAGTCAGTGTGCAGGGCTACCGGTACCTAGTCAGTGTGCAGGGCTACCGGTACCTAGTCAGTGTGCAGGGCTACCGGTACCTAGTCAGAGTGCAGGGCTACCGGTACCTAGTCAGTGTGCAGGGCTACCGGTACCTAGTCAGTGTACAGGGGCTACCGGTACCTAGTCAGTGTGCAGGGCTACCGGTACCTAGTCAGTGTGCAGGGCTACCAGTACCTAGTCAGTGTGCAGGGCTACCGGTACCTAGTCAGTGTGCAGGGCTACCGGTACCTAGTCAGTGTGCAGGGCTACCGGTACCTAGCCAGTGTACAGGGCTACCGGTACCTAGTCAGTGCACAGGGCTACCGGTACCTAGTCAGTGTGCAGGGCTACCGGTCCCTAGTCAGTGTGCAGGGCTACCGGTACCTAGTCAGTGTGCAGGGCTACTGGTACCTAGTCAGTGTGCAGGGCTACCGGTACCTAGTCAGTGTACAGGGGCTACCGGTACCTAGTCAGTGTGCAGGGCTACCGGTACCTAGTCAGTGTGCAGGGCTACCGGTACCTAGCCAGTGTACAGGGCTACCGGTACCTAGTCAGTGTACAGGGCTACCGGTACCTAGTCAGTGTGCAGGGCTACCGGTACCTAGTCAGTGTGCAGGGCTACCGGTACCTAGTCAGTGTGCAGGGCTACCGGTACCTAGTCAGTGTGCAGGGCTACCGGTACCTAGTCAGTGTGCAGGGCTACCGGTACCTAGTCAGTGTGCAGGGCTACCGGTACCTAGTCAGTGTGCAGGGCTACCGGTACCTAGTCAGTGTGCAGGGCTACCGGTACCTAGTCAGTGTACAGGGCTACCGGTACCTAGTCAGTGTGCAGGGCTACCGGTACCTAGTCAGTGTGCAGGGCTACCGGTACCTAGTCAGTGTGCAGGGCTACCGGTACCTAGTCAGTGTGCAGGGCTACCGGTACCTAGTCAGTGTGCAGGGCTACCGGTACCTAGTCAGTGTGCAGGGCTACCGGTACCTAGTCAGTGTGCAGGGCTACCGGTACCTAGTCAGTGTGCAGGGCTACCGGTACCTAGTCAGTGTGCAGGGCTACCGGTACCTAGTCAGTGTGCAGGGCTACCGGTACCTAGTCAGTGTGCAGGGCTACCGGTACCTAGTCAGTGTGCAGGGGTACAGGTACTTAGTCAGTGTGCAGGGCTTCCGCTACCTAGTCAGTGTGCAGGGCTACCGGTACCTAGTCAGTGTGCAGGGCTACAGGTACAGTGGGGGCTGTGCTTTGGCAAAGTGGTTGGGGTTATATCCTTCCTGTTTGGCCCTGTCCGCTGGTGTCCTCGGATGGGGCCACAGTGTCTCCTGACCCCTCCTGTCTCAGCCTCCAGTATTTATGCTGCAGTAGTTTATGTGTCGGGGGGCTAGGGTCAGTTTGTTATATCTGGAGTACTTCTCCTGTCCTATTCGGTGTCCTGTGTGAATTTAAGTGTGCTCTCTCTAATTCTCTCTTTCTCTCTCTCTTTCTCTCTCTCGGAAGACCTGAGCCCTAGGACCATGCCTCAGGACTACCTGACATGATGACTCCTTGCTGTCCCCATTCCACCTGGCTGTGCTGCTGCTCCAGTTTCAACTGTTCTGCCTTATTATTATTGGACCATGCGGGTCATTTATGAACATTTGAACATCTTGGCCATGTTCTGTTATAATCTCCACCCGGCACAGCCAGAAGAGGACTGGCCACCCCACATAGCCTGATTCCTCTCTAGGTTTCTTCCTAGGTTTTGGCCTTTCTAGGGAGTTTTTCCTAGCCACCCTGCTTCTACACCTGCATTGCTTGCTATTTGGGGTTTTAGGCTGGGTTTCTGGACAGCACTTTGAGATATCAGCTGATGTAAGAAGGGCTATATAAATAAATTTGATTTGATTTGAGGTACCTAGTCAGTGTGCAGGGCTACCGGTACCTAGTCAGTGTGCAGGGGTACAGGTTAGTTGAGGTCATTTGTACATGTAGGTGGGGGTGAAGTGACTATGCATAGACAATAAACAGCAAGTAGCAGCAGTGTACAAATAGGGGGCGGTCAATGTAAATTGTCCGGTGGCGATTTTATGAATTGTTCAGCAGTCTTATGGCTTGGGGGGTAGAAGCTGTTGAGGAGCCTCTTGGTCCTAGACTTGGTGCTCTGGTTCTGCTTGCCGTGCGGAGGCAGAGAGAACAGTCCATAACTTGGGTGATTGGAGTCTCTAACAATTTTATGGTCTTTCCTCTGACACCGCCTATTATATAGGTCCTGGATGGCAGGAAGCTTGGCCCCAGTGATGTACTGGGCCATATGCACTACCCTCTGTAGCGCCTTACGGTCAGATGCCGAGCAGTTGCCATAACAGGCGGTGATGCAACCTGTCAGGATGCTCTCGATGGTCCAGCTGTAGAACCTTTTGAGGATCTGAGAACCCATGCCAAATCTTTTCAGTCTCCTGAGGGGGAATAGGTTTTTGTCGTGCCCTCTTCACGACTGTCTTGGTGTGTTTGGACCATGATAGATCGTTGGTGATGTGGACACCAATGAACTTGAAACTCTCAACCCGCTCCACTACAGCCCCGTCGATGTTAATGGGGGCCTGTTCGGCCTGCCTTTTCCTGTAGTCCACGATCAGCTCCTTAGTCTTGCTCACAGAGTGAGAGGTCGTTGTCCTGGCACCACACTGCCAGTTCTCTGACCTCCTCCATATAGGCCATCTCATCGTTGTCTGTGATCAGGCCTACCACTGTTGTGTCGTCAGTAAACTTAATGATGGTGTTGGATTTGTTTTTGGCCGCGCAGTTGTGGGTGAACAGGGAGTACAGGAGGGGACTAAGTACACACCCCTGAGAGGCCCCAGTGTTAAGGATCAGTGTGGCAGACGTGGGCACTATGGTGTTGAACGCTGAGCTGTAGTCAATGAACAGCATTCTCACATAGGTGTTCCTTTTGTACAGGTGAGAAATGGCAGTGTGGAGTGCGATTGAGATTGCATCATCTGTGGATCTGTTGGGGCGGAATGCGAATCGAGTGGGTCTAGGGTGTCCGGGAGGATGCTGTTGATGTGAGCCATGACCAGCCTTTCAAAGCACTTCATGGCTACCGATGTGAGTGCCACGGGGCGGTAATCATTTAGGAAGGTTACCATTCGCTTCCTTGGGCACAGGGACTATGGTGTTCTGCTTGAAACATGTTTGTATTACAGACTCGGTCAGGGAGAGGTTGAAAATGTCAGGGAAGACACTTGCCAGTTGGTCCTCGCAAGTGAGGATGAGGTTAGGTAGAAACACTAGTGAGGATGAGGTAGAAACACTAATGAGGATGAGGTTTGGTTAGAAACACTAGTAAGTTTGAGGTAGAACCACTAGTGTGGATGAGGTAGAAACACTAGTGAGGATGAGGTAGAAACACTAGTGAGGATGAGGTAGAAACACTAGTAAGGATGAGGTAGAACTACTAGTGAGGATGAGGTAGAACCACTAGTGAGGATGAGGTAGAACCACTAGTGAGGATGAGGTAGAAACACTAGTGAGGATGAGGATGAGGTAGAAACACTAGTGAGGAGGAGGTAGAAACACTATTGGGGATGAGGTTAGGTAGAAACACTAGTGGGGATGAGGTTAGGTTGAAACACTAGTGGGGATGAGGTTAGGTAGAAATATGTCATTGTGTGTGTGTCTTTGTCATTGATGATCAATATTTTCCCAATAAGTCATTGTGTCTTCTTGTGTTGTTGTTGATGTGAGAAGAACACTGAGAAGTCTTTCACCTTCCATTTAGACTCGTTCCTCCTCTCCACATCTCTTTTTTAAACACACAGCCTCTCTTCCCCCAGTCTATCTCACTATTGAGTGGGTCATTCTAGGTCTACAGAGTCTCTGATCCTTCTTGATGGAAGAAGAGTGGTCTCCTAGGTCAATCCCTGTTGCACGGAATGCTGGGTATAAATATGTGTGCCTTCAACGATGCACTCAACAACTCCCCTAAAGGCCATTGTGTGTCTTGTCTTCCTAGATTGTTATTGATGTGAGAGAAACCCAGATTTGAAAAATGACTTCCTTACTCAGCCAGGCCCATGACGTGATCTTCCTGACCTGGTTGGCGCCCCCTTGGGTTTGTACCGTGGGGGAGATCTTTGTGGGCTATACTCGGCCTTGCCTCAGGATGGTAAGTTGGTGGTTGAAGATATCCCTCTAGTGGTGTGGGAGCTTTGCTTTAGCAAAGTGGGTGGGGTTATATCCTGCCTGTTTGGCCCTGTCCGGGGGTATCGTCGGACAGGGCCACAGTGTCTCCTGACCCCTCCTGTCTCAGCCTCCAGTATTTATGCTGCAGTAGTTTATGTGTCGGGGGGCTAGGGTCAGTCTGCTTTATCTGGAGTATTTCTTCTGTCTTATCCGGTGTCATGTGTGAATTTAAGTGTGCTCTCTCTAATTCTCTCTTTTTGTCTTTCTTTCTTTCTCTCTCTCGGAGGAGGACCTGAGCCCTAGGACCATGCCTCAGGACTACCTGGCCTGATGACTCCTTGCTGTCCCCAGTCCACCTGGTTGTGCTGCTGCTCCAGTTTCAACTGTTCTGCCTGCGACTATAAAACCCTGACCTGTTCACCGGACATGCTACCTGTCACAGACCTGCTGTTTTCAGGTCTTCTCTCTAGAGACAGCAGGAGTGGTAGAGATACTCTGAATGATCGGCTATGAAAAGATAACTGACATTTACTCCTGAGGTGCTGATCTGTTGCACCCTCTACAACCACTGTGATTATTATTATTTGACCATGCTGGTCATCTATGAACATTTGAACATCTTGGCCATGTTATGTTATAATCTCCACCCAGCACAGCCAGAAGAGGACTGGCCACCCCACATAGCCTGGTTCCTCTCTAGGTTTCTTCCTATGTTCCGGCCTTTCTAGGGAGTATTTCTTAGCCACCCTGCTTCTACACCTGCATTGCTTGCTGTTTCTGGTTTTAGGCTGGGTGTCTGTACAGCACTTTGTGACATCAGCTGATGTAAGAAGGGCTTCATAAATGTATTTGATTGATTGGTTGATCACTGGCCAGGGAGCATATAGGCCATCCGGACTGTCCATCAATCACACTCTGTTCTGGGCGGTCTTCTCCACCTTGTCCCACCCCTTGACTGATCGTTTTGTGTCGGCTTCAAGCTTTGAAACATAGCAAGTGGAACACACTCTGAAATGTTTCCTGTCCTTAGCTCAGGTTTTAACCTGAGAAGAGAAACAATAAAACCTTGTAATTTAGTGAACAGTCTTAAGTTTTGAATAGAAGTAGCCCCCAGACACTCTGAAAACAGAACACAAGTTGGTGTAATAGCTAGTTCTTCTACTTCCTTCTCCATCTCTCTCAAAGTGCCTATTCATTAACGGGTAAATAATGCATCTCCATGACGACAAGTTTTATTGCGCTACGGTAGAATAGCTCTTCCCTAAAAGACCCTTCGAGCATTAAAAAAAATAAAGCTTTTTCATGGTTCCATAGTTTTATGGTTCCGTTTTATTACGCTTCAAGCCAAACTCTTTGGCAGTTTAAGTTGTTTATTTTTGTCCACTTCAAACACAGAAGTTGAAAAAGTTCCTTGAGGCTCAACGCTCTCTGCAACCACAGAAAGTACGAACGACGGAATACCCCGAATAGGCTACCAATCAAATAGTTGTCTGTGATTGTGATTAACATTGCTTGCCAGACATCCTCTGCAGCCCTGGTCCTGGAGGGCCGCAGGTACTTCATCTTTTCAGGGGTGTGAAGTACTTACAGTTCATTCAGAAGGTATTCAGACCCCTTCACTTTTTCCACATGTTGTTACGTTACAGCCTTATTCTACACACAAACACCCCATGATGACATCACAATACCCCAGAATGACATCACAATACCCCATAATGACATCACAATACCCCAGAATGACATCACGATACCCCATAATGACATCACAATACCCCAGAATGACAAAGCAAAAACTGTTTTTTTGAAATTTTGGCAAATTTATTACAAATAAAAAATGGAAATATCACATTTACATGAGTATTCAGACCCTTTACTCAGTACTTTGTTGAAGCACCTTTGGCAGCGATTACAGCCTTGAGTCTTCTTGGGTATGACGCTACAAACTTCTCCCATTCTTCTCTGCAGATCCTCTCAAGCTCTTTAAATACCTTAAAGTACTACTTCAGTAGTTTTTGTTGTTACCTGCACTTTACTATTTATATTTTTGACAACTTTTACTTCACTACATTCCTAAAGAAAATAATGTACTTTTTACCCTGTACATTTTCCCTGACACTCAAAAGTACTCGTTACATTTTGAATGCTTAGCAGGACAGGAACATTTTCAAATTCATGCACTTATCAAGAGAACATCCCTGGTCATCCCTACTGCCTCTGATCTAGAGGACTCACGAAACACAAACGCTTAGTTTGTAAATTAAGTCTGAGTATTTACTTTTTCACGTTTGCGACAGTGTTAGAGGGAGTGATCTCATCTGTGTGTAAAGAAGTTAATATGTAATGCTGTCCCTCAGCATCCTCTCAGCATCCTCTCTCAGTAGGTTGGTATAGAAGTCAGTATGTAATGCTGTCCCTCAGCATCCTCTCAGCATCCTCTATCAGTAGGTTGGTATAGAAGTCAGTATGTAATGCTGTCCCTCAGCATCCTCTCAGCATCCTCTCTCAGTAGGTTGGTATAGAAGTCAGTATGTAATGCTGTCCCTCAGCATCCTCTCAGCATCCTCTCAGTAGGTTGGTATAGAAGTCAGTATGTAATGCTGTCCCTCAGCATCCTCTCAGCATCCTCTCTCAGTAGGTTGGTATAGAAGTCAGTATGTAATGCTGTCCCTCTCAGCATCCTCTCAGCATCCTCTATCAGTAGGTTGGTATAGAAGTCAGTATGTAATGCTGTCCCTCAGCATCCTCTCAGCATCCTCTCTCAGTAGGTTGGTATAGAAGTCAGTATGTAATGCTGTCCCTCAGCATCCTCTCTCAATAGGTTGCAATAGAAGTCAGTATGTAATGCTGTCCCTCTCAGCATCCACTCAGCATCCTCTATCAGTAGGTTGGTATAGAAGTCAGTATGTAATGCTGTCCCTCAGCATCCTCTCAGCATCCTCTATCAGTAGGTTGGTATAGAAGTCAGTATATAATGCTGTCCATCAGCATCCTCTCTCAGTAGGTTGGTATAGAAGCCAGTAAGTAATGCTGTCCCTCAGCATCCTCTCAGCATCCTCTATCAGTAGGTTGGTATAGAAGTCAATATGTCATGCTGTCCCTCAGCATCCTCTCAGCATCCTCTCAGCATCCTCTCAGCATCCTCTCTCAGTAGGTTGGTATAGAAGTCAGTATGTAATGCTGTCCCTCAGCAACCTCTCAGCATCCTCTCTCAGTAGGTTGGTATAGAAGTAAATATGTAATGCTGTCCCTCAGCATCCTCTCAGCATCCTCTCAGTAGGTTGGTATAGAAGTCAGTATATAATGCTGTCCCTCAGCATCCTCTCTCAGTAGGTTGGTATAGAAGTCAATATGTATTGCTGTCCCTCAGCATCCTCTCAGCATCCTCTCTCAGTAGGTTGGTATAAAAGTCTATATTTAATGCTGTCCCTCAGCATCCTCTCTCAGTAGGTTGGTATAGAAGCCAGTAAGTAATGCTGTCCCTCAGCATCCTCTCAGCATCCTCTCTCAGTAGGTTGGTATAAAAGTCTATATTTAATGCTGTCCCTCAGCATCCTCTCTTAGTAGGTTGGTATAGAAGCCAGTAAGTAATGCTGTCCCTCAGCATCCTCTCTCAGTAGGTTGGTATAGAAGTCAATATGTCATGCTGTCCCTCAGCATCCTCTCAGCATCCTCTCAGCATCCTCTCTCAGTAGGTAAGTATAGAAGTCAGTATGTAATGCTGTCCCTCAGCATCCTCTCTCAATAGGTTGCTATAGAAGTCATTATGTAATGCTGTCCCTCTCAGCATCCTCTCAGCATCCTCTATCAGTAGGTTGGTATAGAAGTCAGTATATAATGCTGTCCCTCAGCATCCTTTCTCAGTAGGTTGGTATAGAAGCCAGTAAGTAATGCTGTCCCTCAGCATCCTCTCAGCATCCTCTCTCAGTAGGTTGGTATAGAAGTCAATATGTCATGCTGTCCCTCAGCATCCTCTCAGCATCCTCTCAGTAGGTTGGTATAGAAGTCAGTATATAATGCTGTCCCTCAGCATCCTCTCTCAGTAGGTTGGTATAGAAGTCAATATGTATTGCTGTCCCTCAGCATCCTCTCTCAGTATGTTGGTATAGAAGCCAGTAAGTAATGCTGTCCCTCAGCATCCTCTCAGCATCATCTCTCAGTAGGTTGGTATAGAAGTCAATATGTAATGCTGTCCCTCAGCATCCTCTCAGCATCCTCTCTCAGTAGGTTGGTATAGAAGTCAATATGTCATGCTGTCCCTCAGCATCCTCTCAGCATCCTCTCAGCATCCTCTATCAGTAGGTTGGTATAGAAGTCAGTATGTAATGCTGTCCCTCAGCATCCTCTCAGCATCCTCTCTCAGTAGGTTGGTATAGAGTCAGTATGTAATGCTGTCCCTCAGCATCCTCTCTCAATAGGTTGCAATAGAAGTCAGTATGTAATGCTGTCCCTCTCAGCATCCTCTCAGCATCCTCTATCAGTAGGTTGGTATAGAAGTCAGTATGTAATGCTGTCCCTCAGCATCCTCTCAGCATCCTCTATCAGTAGGTTGGTATAGAAGTCAGTATATAATGCTGTCCATCAGCATCCTCTCTCAGTAGGTTGGTATAGAAGCCAGTAAGTAATGCTGTCCCTCAGCATCCTCTCAGCATCCTCTATCAGTAGGTTGGTATAGAAGTCAATATGTCATGCTGTCCCTCAGCATCCTCTCAGCATCCTCTCAGCATCCTCTCAGCATCCTCTCTCAGTAGGTTGGTATAGAAGTCAGTATGTAATGCTGTCCCTCAGCAACCTCTCAGCATCCTCTCTCAGTAGGTTGGTATAGAAGTAAATATGTAATGCTGTCCCTCAGCATCCTCTCAGCATCCTCTCAGCATCCTCTCAGCATCCTCTCTCAGTAGGTTGGTATAGAAGTCAATATGTCATGCTGTCCCTCAGCATCCTCTCAGCATCCTCTCAGCATCCTCTCAGCATCCTCTCAGCATCCTCTCTCAGTAGGTTGGTATAGAAGTCAGTATATAATGCTGTCCCTCAGCATCCTCTCTCAATAGGTTGCAATAGAAGTCAGTATGTAATGCTGTCCCTCTCAGCATCCTCTCAGCATCCTCTATCAGTAGGTTGGTATAGAAGTCAATATGTATTGCTGTCCCTCAGCATCCTCTCAGCATCCTCTCTCATTAGGTTGGTATAAAAGTCTATATTTAATGCTGTCCCTCAGCATCCTCTCTCAGTAGGTTGGTATAGAAGCCAGTAAGTAATGCTGTCCCTCAGCATCCTCTCAGCATCCTCTCTCAGTAGGTTGGTATAAAAGTCTATATTTAATGCTGTCCCTCAGCATCCTCTCTTAGTAGGTTGGTATAGAAGCCAGTAAGTAATGCTGTCCCTCAGCATCCTCTCTCAGTAGGTTGGTATAGAAGTCAATATGTCATGCTGTCCCTCAGCATCCTCTCAGCATCCTCTCAGCATCCTCTCTCAGTAGGTAAGTATAGAAGTCAGTATGTAATGCTGTCCCTCAGCATCCTCTCTCAATAGGTTGCTATAGAAGTCATTATGTAATGCTGTCCCTCTCAGCATCCTCTCAGCATCCTCTATCAGTAGGTTGGTATAGAAGTCAGTATATAATGCTGTCCCTCAGCATCCTTTCTCAGTAGGTTGGTATAGAAGCCAGTAAGTAATGCTGTCCCTCAGCATCCTCTCAGCATCCTCTCTCAGTAGGTTGGTATAGAAGTCAATATGTCATGCTGTCCCTCAGCATCCTCTCAGCATCCTCTCAGTAGGTTGGTATAGAAGTCAGTATATAATGCTGTCCCTCAGCATCCTCTCTCAGTAGGTTGGTATAGAAGTCAATATGTAATGCTGTCCCTCAGCATCCTCTCAGCATCCTCTCTCAGTAGGTTGGTATAGAAGTCAATATGTCATGCTGTCCCTCAGCATCCTCTCAGCATCCTCTCAGCATCCTCTATCAGTAGGTTGGTATAGAAGTCAGTATGTAATGCTGTCCCTCAGCATCCTCTCAGCATCCTCTCTCAGTAGGTTGGTATAGAGTCAGTATGTAATGCTGTCCCTCAGCATCCTCTCTCAATAGGTTGCAATAGAAGTCAGTATGTAATGCTGTCCCTCTCAGCATCCTCTCAGCATCCTCTATGAGTAGGTTGGTATAGAAGTCAGTATATAATGCTGTCCCTCAGCATCCTCTCTCAGTAGGTTGGTATAGAAGCCAGTAAGTAATGCTGTCCCTCAGCATCCTCTCAGCATCCTCTCTCAGTAGGTTGGTATAGAAGTCAGTATGTAATGCTGTCCCTCTCAGCATCCTCTCAGCATCCTCTCTCAGTAGGTTGGTATAGAAGTCAATATGTCATGCTGTCCCTCAGCATCCTCTCAGCATCCTCTCAGTAGGTTGGTATAGAAGTCAGTATATAATGCTGTCCCTCAGCATCCTCTCAGCATCCTCTCTCAGTAGGTTGGTATAGAAGTCAGTATATAATGCTGTCCCTCAGCATCCTCTCTCAGTAGGTTGGTATAGAAGTCAATATGTATTGCTGTCCCTCAGCATCCTCTCTCAGTAGGTTGGTATAGAAGCCAGTAAGTAATGCTGTCCCTCAGCATCCTCTCAGCATCCTCTCTCAGTAGGTTGGTATAGAGTCAGTATGTAATGCTGTCCCTCAGCATCCTCTCTCAATAGGTTGCAATAGAAGTCAGTATGTAATGCTGTCCCTCTCAGCATCCTCTCAGCATCCTCTATGAGTAGGTTGGTATAGAAGTCAGTATATAATGCTGTCCCTCAGCATCCTCTCTCAGTAGGTTGGTATAGAAGCCAGTAAGTAATGCTGTCCCTCAGCATCCTCTCAGCATCCTCTCTCAGTAGGTTGGTATAGAAGTCAGTATGTAATGCTGTCCCTCTCAGCATCCTCTCAGCATCCTCTCTCAGTAGGTTGGTATAGAAGTCAATATGTCATGCTGTCCCTCAGCATCCTCTCAGCATCCTCTCAGTAGGTTGGTATAGAAGTCAGTATATAATGCTGTCCCTCAGCATCCTCTCAGCATCCTCTCTCAGTAGGTTGGTATAGAAGTCAGTATATAATGCTGTCCCTCAGCATCCTCTCTCAGTAGGTTGGTATAGAAGTCAATATGTATTGCTGTCCCTCAGCATCCTCTCTCAGTAGGTTGGTATAGAAGCCAGTAAGTAATGCTGTCCCTCAGCATCCTCTCAGCATCCTCTCTCAGTAGGTTGGTATAGAAGTCAATATGTCATGCTGTCCCTCAGCATCCTCTCAGCATCCTCTCAGCATCCTCTCTCAGTAGGTAAGTATAGAAGTCAGTATGTAATGCTGTCCCTCAGCATCCTCTCTCAGTAGGTTGGTATAGAAGTCAGTATGTAATGCTGTCCCTCTCAGCATCCTCTCAGCATCCTCTCTCAGTAGGTTGGTATAGAAGTCAGTATATAATGCTGTCCCTCAGCATCCTCTCTCAGTAGGTAAGTATAGAAGTCAGTATGTAATGCTGTCCCTCAGCATCCTCTCTCAGTAGGTTGGTATAGAAGTCAGTAAGTAATGCTGTCCCTCAGCATCCTCTCAGCATCCTCTCTCAGTAGGTTGGTATAGAAGTCAGTATGTAATGCTGTCCCTCTCAGCATCCTCTCAGCATCCTCTCTCAGTAGGTTGGTATAGAAGTCAATATGTCATGCTGTCCCTCAGCATCCTCTCAGCATCCTCTCAGTAGGTTGGTATAGAAGTCAGTATATAATGCTGTCCCTCAGCATCCTCTCAGCATCCTCTCTCAGTAGGTTGGTATAGAAGTCAGTATATAATGCTGTCCCTCAGCATCCTCTCTCAGTAGGTTGGTATAGAAGTCAATATGTATTGCTGTCCCTCAGCATCCTCTCTCAGTAGGTTGGTATAGAAGCCAGTAAGTAATGCTGTCCCTCAGCATCCTCTCAGCATCCTCTCTCAGTAGGTTGGTATAGAAGTCAATATGTCATGCTGTCCCTCAGCATCCTCTCAGCATCCTCTCAGCATCCTCTCTCAGTAGGTAAGTATAGAAGTCAGTATGTAATGCTGTCCCTCAGCATCCTCTCTCAGTAGGTTGGTATAGAAGTCAGTATGTAATGCTGTCCCTCTCAGCATCCTCTCAGCATCCTCTCTCAGTAGGTTGGTATAGAAGTCAGTATATAATGCTGTCCCTCAGCATCCTCTCTCAGTAGGTAAGTATAGAAGTCAGTATGTAATGCTGTCCCTCAGCATCCTCTCTCAGTAGGTTGGTATAGAAGTCAATATGTCATGCTGTCCCTCAGCATCCTCTCAGCATCCTCTCAGCATCCTCTCAGTAGGTAAGTATAGAAGTCAGTATGTAATGCTGTCCCTCAGCATCCTCTCAGCATCCTCTATCAGTAGGTATAGAAGTCAGTATGTAATGCTGTCCCTCTCAGCATCCTCTCAGCATCCTCTATCAGTAGGTTGGTATAGAAGTCAGTATGTAATGCTGTCCCTCTCAGCATCCTCTCAGCATCCTCTCTCAGTAGGTTGGTATAGAAGTCAATATGTCATGCTGTCCCTCAGCATCCTCTCAGCATCCTCTCTCAGTAGGTAAGTATAGAAGTCAGTAAGTAATTCTGTCCCTCAGCATCCTCTCTCAGTAGGTTGGTATAGAAGTCAGTATGTAATGCTGTCCCTCTCAGCATCCTCTCAGCATCCTCTATCAGTAGGTTGGTATAGAAGTCAGTATATAATGCTGTCCCTCAGCATCCTCTCTCAGTAGGTTGGTATAGAAGTCAGTATGTAATGCTGTCCCTCTCAGCATCCTCTCAGCATCCTCTATCAGTAGGTTGGTATAGAAGTCAGTATGTAATGCTGTCCCTCTCAGCATCCTCTCAGCATCCTCTCTCAGTAGGTTGGTATAGAAGTCAGTATATAATGCTGTCCCTCAGCATCCTCTCTCAGTAGGTAAGTATAGAAGTCAGTATGTAATGCTGTCCCTCAGCATCCTCTCTCAGTAGGTTGGTATAGAAGTCAGTAAGTAATGCTGTCCCTCAGCATCCTCTCAGCATCCTCTCTCAGTAGGTTGGTATAGAAGTCAGTATGTAATGCTGTCCCTCTCAGCATCCTCTCAGCATCCTCTCTCAGTAGGTTGGTATAGAAGTCAATATGTCATGCTGTCCCTCAGCATCCTCTCAGCATCCTCTCAGTAGGTTGGTATAGAAGTCAGTATATAATGCTGTCCCTCAGCATCCTCTCAGCATCCTCTCTCAGTAGGTTGGTATAGAAGTCAGTATATAATGCTGTCCCTCAGCATCCTCTCTCAGTAGGTTGGTATAGAAGTCAATATGTATTGCTGTCCCTCAGCATCCTCTCTCAGTAGGTTGGTATAGAAGCCAGTAAGTAATGCTGTCCCTCAGCATCCTCTCAGCATCCTCTCTCAGTAGGTTGGTATAGAAGTCAATATGTCATGCTGTCCCTCAGCATCCTCTCAGCATCCTCTCAGCATCCTCTCTCAGTAGGTAAGTATAGAAGTCAGTATGTAATGCTGTCCCTCAGCATCCTCTCTCAGTAGGTTGGTATAGAAGTCAGTATGTAATGCTGTCCCTCTCAGCATCCTCTCAGCATCCTCTCTCAGTAGGTTGGTATAGAAGTCAGTATATAATGCTGTCCCTCAGCATCCTCTCTCAGTAGGTAAGTATAGAAGTCAGTATGTAATGCTGTCCCTCAGCATCCTCTCTCAGTAGGTTGGTATAGAAGTCAATATGTCATGCTGTCCCTCAGCATCCTCTCAGCATCCTCTCAGCATCCTCTCTCAGTAGGTTGGTATAGAAGTCAGTATATAATGCTGTCCCTCAGCATCCTCTCTCAGTAGGTAAGTATAGAAGTCAGTATGTAATGCTGTCCCTCAGCATCCTCTCTCAGTAGGTTGGTATAGAAGTCAGTAAGTAATGCTGTCCCTCAGCATCCTCTCAGCATCCTCTCTCAGTAGGTTGGTATAGAAGTCAGTATGTAATGCTGTCCCTCTCAGCATCCTCTCAGCATCCTCTCTCAGTAGGTTGGTATAGAAGTCAATATGTCATGCTGTCCCTCAGCATCCTCTCAGCATCCTCTCAGTAGGTTGGTATAGAAGTCAGTATATAATGCTGTCCCTCAGCATCCTCTCAGCATCCTCTCTCAGTAGGTTGGTATAGAAGTCAGTATATAATGCTGTCCCTCAGCATCCTCTCTCAGTAGGTTGGTATAGAAGTCAATATGTATTGCTGTCCCTCAGCATCCTCTCTCAGTAGGTTGGTATAGAAGCCAGTAAGTAATGCTGTCCCTCAGCATCCTCTCAGCATCCTCTCTCAGTAGGTTGGTATAGAAGTCAATATGTCATGCTGTCCCTCAGCATCCTCTCAGCATCCTCTCAGCATCCTCTCTCAGTAGGTAAGTATAGAAGTCAGTATGTAATGCTGTCCCTCAGCATCCTCTCTCAGTAGGTTGGTATAGAAGTCAGTATGTAATGCTGTCCCTCTCAGCATCCTCTCAGCATCCTCTCTCAGTAGGTTGGTATAGAAGTCAGTATATAATGCTGTCCCTCAGCATCCTCTCTCAGTAGGTAAGTATAGAAGTCAGTATGTAATGCTGTCCCTCAGCATCCTCTCTCAGTAGGTTGGTATAGAAGTCAATATGTCATGCTGTCCCTCAGCATCCTCTCAGCATCCTCTCAGCATCCTCTCAGTAGGTAAGTATAGAAGTCAGTATGTAATGCTGTCCCTCAGCATCCTCTCAGCATCCTCTATCAGTAGGTTGGTATAGAAGTCAGTATGTAATGCTGTCCCTCTCAGCATCCTCTCAGCATCCTCTATCAGTAGGTTGGTATAGAAGTCAGTATGTAATGCTGTCCCTCTCAGCATCCTCTCAGCATCCTCTCTCAGTAGGTTGGTATAGAAGTCAATATGTCATGCTGTCCCTCAGCATCCTCTCAGCATCCTCTCTCAGTAGGTAAGTATAGAAGTCAGTAAGTAATTCTGTCCCTCAGCATCCTCTCTCAGTAGGTTGGTATAGAAGTCAGTATGTAATGCTGTCCCTCTCAGCATCCTCTCAGCATCCTCTATCAGTAGGTTGGTATAGAAGTCAGTATATAATGCTGTCCCTCAGCATCCTCTCTCAGTAGGTTGGTATAGAAGTCAGTATGTAATGCTGTCCCTCTCAGCATCCTCTCAGCATCCTCTATCAGTAGGTTGGTATAGAAGTCAGTATGTAATGCTGTCCCTCTCAGCATCCTCTCAGCATCCTCTCTCAGTAGGTTGGTATAGAAGTCAGTATATAATGCTGTCCCTCAGCATCCTCTCTCAGTAGGTAAGTATAGAAGTCAGTATGTAATGCTGTCCCTCAGCATCCTCTCTCAGTAGGTTGGTATAGAAGTCAGTAAGTAATGCTGTCCCTCAGCATCCTCTCAGCATCCTCTCTCAGTAGGTTGGTATAGAAGTCAGTATGTAATGCTGTCCCTCTCAGCATCCTCTCAGCATCCTCTCTCAGTAGGTTGGTATAGAAGTCAATATGTCATGCTGTCCCTCAGCATCCTCTCAGCATCCTCTCAGTAGGTTGGTATAGAAGTCAGTATATAATGCTGTCCCTCAGCATCCTCTCAGCATCCTCTCTCAGTAGGTTGGTATAGAAGTCAGTATATAATGCTGTCCCTCAGCATCCTCTCTCAGTAGGTTGGTATAGAAGTCAATATGTATTGCTGTCCCTCAGCATCCTCTCTCAGTAGGTTGGTATAGAAGCCAGTAAGTAATGCTGTCCCTCAGCATCCTCTCAGCATCCTCTCTCAGTAGGTTGGTATAGAAGTCAATATGTCATGCTGTCCCTCAGCATCCTCTCAGCATCCTCTCAGCATCCTCTCTCAGTAGGTAAGTATAGAAGTCAGTATGTAATGCTGTCCCTCAGCATCCTCTCTCAGTAGGTTGGTATAGAAGTCAGTATGTAATGCTGTCCCTCTCAGCATCCTCTCAGCATCCTCTCTCAGTAGGTTGGTATAGAAGTCAGTATATAATGCTGTCCCTCAGCATCCTCTCTCAGTAGGTAAGTATAGAAGTCAGTATGTAATGCTGTCCCTCAGCATCCTCTCTCAGTAGGTTGGTATAGAAGTCAATATGTCATGCTGTCCCTCAGCATCCTCTCAGCATCCTCTCAGCATCCTCTCAGTAGGTAAGTATAGAAGTCAGTATGTAATGCTGTCCCTCAGCATCCTCTCAGCATCCTCTATCAGTAGGTTGGTATAGAAGTCAGTATGTAATGCTGTCCCTCTCAGCATCCTCTCAGCATCCTCTATCAGTAGGTTGGTATAGAAGTCAGTATGTAATGCTGTCCCTCTCAGCATCCTCTCAGCATCCTCTCTCAGTAGGTTGGTATAGAAGTCAATATGTCATGCTGTCCCTCAGCATCCTCTCAGCATCCTCTCTCAGTAGGTAAGTATAGAAGTCAGTAAGTAATTCTGTCCCTCAGCATCCTCTCTCAGTAGGTTGGTATAGAAGTCAGTATGTAATGCTGTCCCTCTCAGCATCCTCTCAGCATCCTCTATCAGTAGGTTGGTATAGAAGTCAGTATATAATGCTGTCCCTCAGCATCCTCTCTCAGTAGGTTGGTATAGAAGCCAGTAAGTAATGCTGTCCCTCAGCATCCTCTCAGCATCCTCTCTCAGTAGGTTGGTATAGAAGTCAGTATGTAATGCTGTCCCTCTCAGCATCCTCTCAGCATCCTCTCTCAGTAGGTTGGTATAGAAGTCAATATGTCATGCTGTCCCTCAGCATCCTCTCAGCATCCTCTCAGTAGGTTGGTATAGAAGTCAGTATATAATGCTGTCCCTCAGCATCCTCTCTCAGTAGGTTGGTATAGAAGTCAATATGTATTGCTGTCCCTCAGCATCCTCTCTCAGTAGGTTGGTATAGAAGCCAGTAAGTAATGCTGTCCCTCAGCATCCTCTCAGCATCCTCTCTCAGTAGGTTGGTATAGAAGTCAATATGTCATGCTGTCCCTCAGCATCCTCTCAGCATCCTCTCAGCATCCTCTCTCAGTAGGTAAGTATAGAAGTCAGTATGTAATGCTGTCCCTCAGCATCCTCTCTCAGTAGGTTGGTATAGAAGTCAGTATGTAATGCTGTCCCTCTCAGCATCCTCTCAGCATCCTCTCTCAGTAGGTTGGTATAGAAGTCAGTATATAATGCTGTCCCTCAGCATCCTCTCTCAGTAGGTAAGTATAGAAGTCAGTATGTAATGCTGTCCCTCAGCATCCTCTCTCAGTAGGTTGGTATAGAAGTCAATATGTCATGCTGTCCCTCAGCATCCTCTCAGCATCCTCTCAGCATCCTCTCAGTAGGTAAGTATAGAAGTCAGTATGTAATGCTGTCCCTCAGCATCCTCTCAGCATCCTCTATCAGTAGGTTGGTATAGAAGTCAGTATGTAATGCTGTCCCTCTCAGCATCCTCTCAGCATCCTCTATCAGTAGGTTGGTATAGAAGTCAGTATGTAATGCTGTCCCTCTCAGCATCCTCTCAGCATCCTCTCTCAGTAGGTTGGTATAGAAGTCAATATGTCATGCTGTCCCTCAGCATCCTCTCAGCATCCTCTCTCAGTAGGTAAGTATAGAAGTCAGTAAGTAATTCTGTCCCTCAGCATCCTCTCTCAGTAGGTTGGTATAGAAGTCAGTATGTAATGCTGTCCCTCTCAGCATCCTCTCAGCATCCTCTATCAGTAGGTTGGTATAGAAGTCAGTATGTAATGCTGTCCCTCTCAGCATCCTCTCAGCATCCTCTATCAGTAGGTTGGTATAGAAGTCAGTATGTAATGCTGTCCCTCTCAGCATCCTCTCAGCATCCTCTATCAGTAGGTTGGTATAGAAGTCAGTATGTAATGCTGTCCCTCTCAGCATCCTCTCAGCATCCTCTATCAGTAGGTTGGTATAGAAGTCAGTATGTAATGCTGTCCCTCTCAGCATCCTCTCAGCATCCTCTATCAGTAGGTTGGTATAGAAGTCAGTATGTAATGCTGTCCCTCAGCATCCTCTCAGCATCCTCTCAGTAGGTTGGTATAGAAGTCAGTATGTAATGCTGTCCCTCAGCATCCTCTCAGCATCCTCTCTCAGTAGGTTGGTATAGAAGTCAGTATGTAATGCTGTCCCTCAGCATCCTCTCAGCATCCTCTATCAGTAGGTTGGTATAGAAGTCAGTATGTAATGCTGTCCCTCTCAGCATCCTCTCAGCATCCTCTATCAGTAGGTTGGTATAGAAGTCAGTATGTAATGCTGTCCCTCAGCATCCTCTCAGCATCCTCTCTCAGTAGGTTGGTATAGAAGTCAATATGTCATGCTGTCCCTCAGCATCCTCTCAGCATCCTCTCAGTAGGTTGGTATAGAAGTCAGTATATAATGCTGTCCCTCAGCATCCTCTCTCAGTAGGTTGGTATAGAAGTCAATATGTATTGCTGTCCCTCAGCATCCTCTCTCAGTAGGTTGGTATAGAAGCCAGTAAGTAATGCTGTCCCTCAGCATCCTCTCAGCATCCTCTCTCAGTAGGTTGGTATAGAAGTCAATATGTCATGCTGTCCCTCAGCATCCTCTCAGCATCCTCTCAATATCCTCTCTCAGTAGGTAAGTATAGAAGTCAGTATGTAATGCTGTCCCTCAGCATCCTCTCTCAGTAGGTTGGTATAGAAGTCAGTATGTAATGCTGTCCCTCTCAGCATCCTCTCAGCATCCTCTCTCAGTAGGTTGGTATAGAAGTCAGTATATAATGCTGTCCCTCAGCATCCTCTCTCAGTAGGTAAGTATAGAAGTCAGTATGTAATGCTGTCCCTCAGCATCCTCTCTCAGTAGGTTGGTATAGAAGTCAATATGTCATGCTGTCCCTCAGCATCCTCTCAGCATCCTCTCAGCATCCTCTCAGTAGGTAAGTATAGAAGTCAGTATGTAATGCTGTCCCTCAGCATCCTCTCAGCATCCTCTATCAGTAGGTTGGTATAGAAGTCAGTATGTAATGCTGTCCCTCTCAGCATCCTCTCAGCATCCTCTATCAGTAGGTTGGTATAGAAGTCAGTATGTAATGCTGTCCCTCTCAGCATCCTCTCAGCATCCTCTCTCAGTAGGTTGGTATAGAAGTCAATATGTCATGCTGTCCCTCAGCATCCTCTCAGCATCCTCTCTCAGTAGGTAAGTATAGAAGTCAGTAAGTAATTCTGTCCCTCAGCATCCTCTCTCAGTAGGTTGGTATAGAAGTCAGTATGTAATGCTGTCCCTCTCAGCATCCTCTCAGCATCCTCTATCAGTAGGTTGGTATAGAAGTCAGTATGTAATGCTGTCCCTCTCAGCATCCTCTCAGCATCCTCTATCAGTAGGTTGGTATAGAAGTCAGTATGTAATGCTGTCCCTCTCAGCATCCTCTCAGCATCCTCTATCAGTAGGTTGGTATAGAAGTCAGTATGTAATGCTGTCCCTCTCAGCATCCTCTCAGCATCCTCTATCAGTAGGTTGGTATAGAAGTCAGTATGTAATGCTGTCCCTCTCAGCATCCTCTCAGCATCCTCTATCAGTAGGTTGGTATAGAAGTCAGTATGTAATGCTGTCCCTCAGCATCCTCTCAGCATCCTCTCAGTAGGTTGGTATAGAAGTCAGTATGTAATGCTGTCCCTCAGCATCCTCTCAGCATCCTCTCTCAGTAGGTTGGTATAGAAGTCAGTATGTAATGCTGTCCCTCAGCATCCTCTCAGCATCCTCTATCAGTAGGTTGGTATAGAAGTCAGTATGTAATGCTGTCCCTCTCAGCATCCTCTCAGCATCCTCTATCAGTAGGTTGGTATAGAAGTCAGTATGTAATGCTGTCCCTCAGCATCCTCTCAGCATCCTCTCTCAGTAGGTTGGTATAGAAGTCAATATGTCATGCTGTCCCTCAGCATCTAGCTGTTTTGGTCTGTGACATCATCACAGCTATCACTGCTCTGCTCTGTTCTTCTCTGTTCTGCTCTGTTCTTCTCTGTTCTGTTCTACTCTGTTCTGTTCTTCTCTGTTCTGCTCTGTTCTTCTCTGTTCTGTTCTGCTCTGATCTGCTTTTGTTCTGTTCTGCTCTGTTCTGGTCTATTCTGTTCTGTTCTGCTCTGTTCTGTTCTTCTCTGTTCTGTTCTGCTATGTTCTGCTCTGCGTTGTTCTGTTCTTCTCTGATCTGTTCTTCTCTGTTCTGTTCTGCTCTGTTCTGCTCTGTTCTGTTCTGCTCTGTTCTTCTCTGTTCTGTTCTACTCTGTTCTGTTCTTCTCTGTTCTGCTCTGTTCTTCTCTGTTCTGTTCTGCTCTGATCTGCTTTTGTTCTGTTCTGCTCTGTTCTGGTCTATTCTGTTCTGTTCTGCTCTGTTCTGTTCTTCTCTGTTCTGTTCTGCTATGTTCTGCTCTGTTCTGTTCTGCGTTGTTCTGTTCTTCTCTGATCTGTTCTTCTCTGTTCTGTTCTGCTCTGTTCTGCTCTGTTCTGTTCTGCTCTGTTCTTCTCTGTTCTGTTCTACTCTGTTCTGTTCTTCTCTGTTCTGCTCTGTTCTTCTCTGTTCTGTTCTGCTCTGATCTGCTTTTGTTCTGTTCTGCTCTGTTCTGGTCTATTCTGTTCTGTTCTGCTCTGTTCTGTTCTTCTCTGTTCTGTTCTGCTATGTTCTGCTCTGTTCTGTTCTGCGTTGTTCTGTTCTTCTCTGATCTGTTCTTCTCTGTTCTGTTCTGCTCTGTTCTGCTCTGTTCTGTTCTGCTCTGTTCTGCTCTGTTCTGTTCTGCTCTGTTCTTCTCTGTTCTTCTCTGTTCTGTTCTGCTCTGATCTGCTTTTGTTCTGTTCTGCTCTGTTCTGTTCTTCTCTGTTCTGTTCTGCTCTGTTATGTTCTGCTCTGTTCTGTTCTGCTCTGTTCTGTTCTGTTCTGCTCTGTTCTGTTCTTCTCTGTTCTGTTCTGCTATGTTCTGCTCTGTTCTGTTCTGCATTGTTCTGTTCTTCTCTGTTCTGTTCTGCTCTGCTCTGTTCTTCTCTGTTCTGCTCCGTTCTTCTCTGTTCTGTTCTACTCTGTTCTGTTCTTCTCTGTTCTGCTCTGTTCTTCTCTGTTCTGTTCTGCTCTGATCTGCTTTTGTTCTGTTCTGCTCTGTTCTGGTCTATTATGTTCTGTTCTGCTCTGTTCTGTTCTTCTCTGTTCTGTTCTGCTCTGTTCTGGTCTATTATGTTCTGTTCTGCTCTGTTCTGTTCTTCTCTGTTCTGTTCTGCTCTGTTCTGTTCTGCGTTGTTCTGTTCTTCTCTGTTCTGTTCTTCTCTGTTATGTTCTGTTCAGCTCTGATCTGCTTTGTTCTATTCTGTTGTCATCCCCTTCAGTTGTATCTGTAGGTTCTGATAGTTTCTCCTAATGTTATCCTCCAAACAGAAAACATCAGTGTCTGCTGATATTAGTCTTCCTGTGGTCGAGCAGAGAAAGAGACCAAAAGTAGCCATACTTCTCATGCATTCAATTAAATACAACTAACCACGTACCATGTTGTAATCTCTACAGCATCTCTCAGTGGCTCTCTCTCTCTCTCCAACTCTGTCTGTCTGTTTGTCTTTCTCTGCTGCATAGTGGGTGGCGGTAGAGGTGATCTCTCCTTGGCAGAACATCAGAGTTCTGGTGAGTGATGGTTCTCTCTCATATCGTGGAAAACCTTGTGGGATGGAGGATAGGAGCCAGGATGCTTTCTTTCTCTGAGTGTGGAGAGCGACGCTCTCTCACGCACGCACGCACGCACACACACACACACACACACACACACACACACCTACCCATTCCACGTCCTTCCTGCCCACCAGCCAACACAATGAGCCACCACTACACTGATCACTGACAACATGAAAAAAGCATTCATGTGTGATCACTGGGGACAACATGAAGTCATAGACCATGTTCCATGTAGTCAGGCCTTTTACCTTCATAGACCATGTTCCATGTAGTCAGGCCTTTTACCTTCATAGACCACGTTCCATGTAGTCAGGCCTTTGACCTTCATAGACCACGTTCCATGTAGTCAGGCCTTTGACCTTCATAGACCATGTTCCATGTAGTCAGGCCTTTGACCTTCATAGACCACGTTCCATGTAGTCAGGCCTTTGACCTTCATAGACCACGTTCCATGTAGTCAGGCCTTTGACCTTTCTAGACCACGTTCCATGTAGTCAGGCCTTTGACCTTTCTAGACCACATTCCATGTAGTCAGGCCTTTGACCTTTCTAGACCACGTTCCATGTAGTCAGGCATTTGACCTTTCTAGACCACGTTCCATGTAGTCAGGCCTTTGACCTTCATAGACCACGTTCCATGTAGTCAGGCCTTTGACCTTCATAGACCACGTTCCATGTAGTCAGGCCTTTGACCTTCATAGACCACGTTCCATGGACAGTAGTAATGGAGTTGCACCCTAATAACCAGACAGGGTAGGAACCATAGTGTTGATCATTGTTTCCCATGTCAGAATGGATGAAAACATCCCTTAGACTGATGCAGATGAGTGCTTTTGTCACATGTAGGTCCTGTGTAGAGTTTTTGCGGTGTTGCTGTGCCATTGTGCATCTTTGAGGGAAACAATTTTTGTACCAAGGTATGTTTTGAATTTGACTAAATATATGTTACACTAATGCAGATTGAAAGTGCTCAGCTCCACTAACCCTACTGTCCTGCTTAACCTCCTGTCCTCCTGCTCTTCTTCCTGCCTACCTGCCCCTCCTCCTCCTCCTCCTGTCCTCCTGGCCTGCTCCTCCTCCTGTCCTCCTGCTCCTCCTCCTGTCCTCCTGCTCCTGTCCCCCTGGCCTGCTCCTCTTCCTGTCCTCCTGCTCCTCCTCCTGTCCTCCTGCTCCTCCTCCTGTCCTCCTGCTCCTGTCCCCCTGGCCTGCTCCTCTTTCTGTCCTCCTGCTCCTCCTCCTGTCCTCCTGGCCTGCTCCTCTTTCTGTCCTCCTGCTCCTCCTCCTGTCCTGCTGGCCTGTTCCTCCTCCTGTTCTCCTGATCCTCCTCCTGTCCTCCTGGCCTGCTCCTGTCCTCCTGGCCTGCTCCTCTTCCTGTCCTCCTGCTCCTCCTCCTGTCCTCCTGGCCTGCTCCTCCTCCTGTCCTCCTGCTTCTGTCCTTCTGTCTGTCTCCTCCTGCCCTGCTCGTCCTCCTGTCCTCCTCCCCTGCTCCTCCTCCTGTGTTGTGCCCACTTTGAAGTTAGTAGTTATCCCATATTTCCACTAATGTCTGAGTCAATCTGACACTAGATCAGATCTCATATTTCCACTAATTTCTGAGTCAATCTGACACTACATCAGACCTCATATTTCCACTAATGTCTGAGTCAGTCTGACACCACATCAGACGATGACGAGAGAATACTTTTCATCAGTCACACTGGACAGGAGAGCAGATATACCACCGTGAAGACAAAGAGACACAGAGGGAGGCAATGAAGCAGACAGGTTGTGTCTAGTCACACTGTAAACTGTGGGGCTGGATGGTCAGAGGTAATGAAGCAGACAGGTTGTGTCTAGTCACACTGTGAACTGTGGGGCTGGATGGTCAGAGGTAATGAAGCAGACAGGTTGTGTCTAGTCACACTGTGAACTGTGGGGCTGGATGGTCAGAGGTAATGAAGCAGACAGGTTGTGTCTAGTCACACTGTGAACTGTGGGGCTGGATGGTCAGAGGTAATGAAGCAGACAGGTTGTGTCTAGTCACACTGTGAACTGTGGGGCTGGATGGTCAGAGGTAATGAAGCAGACAGGTTGTGTCTAGTCACACTGTGAACTGTGGGGCTGGATGGTCAGAGGTAATGAAGCAGACAGGTTGTGTCTAGTCACACTGTGAACTGTGGGGCTGGATGGTCAGAGATAATGAAGCAGACAGGTTGTGTCCAGTCACATTGTGAACTGTGGGGCTGGATGGTCAGAGGTAATGAAGCAGACAGGTTGTGTCCAGTCACATTGTGAACTGTGGGGCTGGATGGTCAGAGGTAATGAAGCAGACAGGTTGTGTCCAGTCACACTGTGAACTGTGGGGCTGGATGGTCAGAGGTAATGAAGCAGACAGGTTGTGTCCAGTCACATTGTGAACTGTGGGGCTGGATGGTCAGAGGTAATGAAGCAGACAGGTTGTGTCCAGTCACACTGTGAACTGTGGAGCTGGATGGTCAGAGGTTGAAGGCTAGAGCTGTTGGTTATTTTAGCTTTTTCTCTGCATTGTTTGGAAGGGCCCGTAAGCCAGCATTTCACTGTTTGTCTAAACCTGTTGTTTATGAAGCATGTGCCAAATATAATTAGATTGTTCCATTTGACAGGGCCCTTTTTGGGGGATGGGGAGTTGAAGATTTGATCTCTCTCTGTCTCTTGTCTCTGTCTCTGTCTCTCTCATCCCTCTCGCATCCCTCTCTCATCCCTCTCTCTCATCCCTCTCTCTCATCCCTCTCTCATCCCTCTCTCTCATCCTTCTCTCATCCCTCTCTCTCATCCCTCTCTCTCATCCCTCTCTCACCCCTCTCTCTCATCCCTCTTTCTCATCTCTCTCTCATTCCTCTCTCATCCCTCTCTAATCCCTCTCTCATCCCTCTCTCATCCCTCTCTCATCCATCTCTCTCATCCTTCTCTCATCCCTCTCTCATCCTTCTCTCTCATCCCTCTCTCATCCCTCTCTCTCATCCCTCTCTCATCTCTCTCTCATCCCTCTGTTACTCCAACTCTTCAGGATGTCACTGGATGTTCTCATCTGTACTGCTCCATTACAATGTGATTGTCGTTTTGGTGATCCGTGAGACAGATGCCAACTAATTTGATCTTCATTACACTGTATTTAATGTTGACATTAAGCTATACTGCAGCTAGCCTTGTCAGCCGTCCTCTTCACAAAACGGACATTAACTTCTTATGGCTGCACAGGCAGTATTGAGTAGCTTGGATGAAAGGTGCCCAGAGTAAACGGCCAGCTCCTCAGTCCCAGTTGCTAATATATGCATATTATTATTCGTATTGGATAGAAAACACAGAAGTTTCTAAAACTGTTTGAATGAAGTCTGTGAGTATAACAGAACTCATATGGCAGGCAGAAACCTGAGAAGAAATCCAAACAGGAAGTGAGAAATCTGAGGTTGGTCGATTTTCAACCCAGACCCTATTGAATTCACAGTGGGGTATGGAGGAAGTTGCACTTCATAGGGCTTCCACTAGATGTCAAATGTCTTTAGAAACTTGAATGAGGCTTCTACTGTGATGTGAGGCTGAATGAGAGAGGAATGAGTCAGGTTACTGACAGAGAGCCATTTCCTGGTCACGCGCATTTCACATGATTAGCGACCTGCGTTCCATGGCGTCTCTACACACAAAGGAATTCTCCGGTTGGAACGTTATTGAAGATTTATGATAAAAACATCCTAAAGATTGATTCTATACTTAGTTTGAAATGTTTCTAAGACCTGTAATATAACTTTTTGAAGTTATGCTGGACCTGCAGGAGCGTTTGGATAGGTGTACCTAACGCCCTAACAACAGTTGTTGCTTATTTGGCTATTTTGAAATTCGACAATGGGCTCTCGCAATTCTGGAAATGGAAATGTGTGTCGTGTGGTTGTTGGAAAAACAACAACAACAAGAACAAAAACCTCCTAAGAAAATGAATAAATAAATAAAGTAGATGTTCCAGAATGTTCCAGGTCCATTTCCGCTGTACGACAACGTCAGTCAGTCAGTGGTAACATTAGTCAGCCAGCTCCAATTTCAGCCCATTTGAACGTTTTTAATAGTTTCAACAGCATAACGACCACTGAGTCTGACACGACTGGCGCTGATCATCTAGGCATCAGTGATATCACTGGACATTTAGGCTACGTCCCAAATAGCCCTCTATTTCCTTTATAGTGCACAAAGACACATTTCAGTTGAATGCATTCAGTTGTACAACTGACTAGGTATCCCCCACTTTCCCTTCCCCTTTACTATTGATCAGAACCCCTCTGGGCGTCCAGAGCCATTTGGAACGCAGCCTCAGAGAGACAGGGATCCATTAGTAGACAGACCAGGGTAATTGGACGTTACACCACAGGATACAGTGAAGCACTAAACACTCAATATAGGTGACGTGAGGGTGACAACAATACCTGAAACAAAATGACTTAAAATAAATATATTTAACCAGGCAAGTCAGTTAAGAACAAATTCTTATTTTACAACAGTGGGTTAACTGCCTTGTTCAGGGGCAGAACAACAGATTTTTACCTTGTCAGCTCAGGGATTCGATCCAGCAACCTTTCAGTTACTGGCCCAATGCTTTAACTACTAGGCTACCTGCCGCACCTCTAACCACTAGGCTACCTGCCGCCCCTCTAACCACTAGGCTACCTGCCGCCCCTCTAACCGCTAGGCTACCTGCCGCCCCTCTAACCGCTAGGCTACCTGCCGCCCCTCTAACCGCTAGGCTACCTGCCGCCCCTCTAACCGCTAGGCTACCTGCCGCCCCTCTAACCGCTAGGCTACCTGCCGTCCCTCTAACCGCTAGGCTACCTGCCGTCCCTCTAACCGCTAGGCTACCTGCCGCCCCTCTAACCGCTAGGCTACCTGCCGCCCCTCTAACCGCTAGGCTACCTGCCGCCCATTGTTGTGTGTTTTCCTTTTATTTTTACTCTGTCATTTTTTCATTACATTATCTGACTTTAGAGTTGAACTATTTCATGTTATTAATTAGGGTATTGGTGCCAGCAGTGTACAGTTGTGGCCAAAAGTTTTGAGAATGACACAAATATTAATTTTCACAAAGTCTGCGCCCTCAATTTGTATGATGGCAATTTGCATATACTCCATATACTCCATATACTCCATATACTGACATCATGTCAGTGATTCTCTCGTTAACACAGGTGTGAGTGTTGATGAGGACAAGGCTGGGGTTCACTCTGTCATACTGATTGAGTTGAATAACAGACTGGAAGCTTCAAAAGGATGGTGGTGCTTGGAATCATTGTTCTTCCTATGTCAACCATGGTTACCTGCAAGGAAACACGTGCCATAATCATTGCTTTGCACAAAAATGGCTTCACAGGCAAGGATATTGCTGCCAGTAAGATTGCACCTAAATCAGCCATTTATCTGATCATCAAGAACTTCAAGGAGAGCGGTTCAATTGTTGTGAAGAAGGCTTCAGGGCGCCCAAGAAAGTCCAGCAAGCGCCAGGACCGTCTCCTAAAGTTGATTCAGCTGCGGGATCAGGGCACCACCAGTACAGAGCTTGCTCAGGAATGGCAGCAGGCAGAGTGAGATGAAGACTTTTGGAGGATGGTCTGGTGTCAAGAAGGGCAGCAAAGAAGCCACTTCTCTCCAGGAAAAACATCTGGGACAGACTGATATTCTGCAAAAGGTACAGGGATTGGACTGCTGAGGACTGGGGTAAAGTAATTTTCTCTGATGAATCCCCTTTCCGATTGCTGGGGGCATCCGGAAAAAAGTTTGTCCAGAGAAGACAAGGTGAGCGCTACCATCAGTCCTGTGTCATGCCAACAGTAAAGCATTCTGAGACCATTCATGTGTGGGGTTGCTTCTCAGCCAAGGGAGTGGGCTCACTCACAATTTTGCCTAAGAACACAGAATGGTACCAACACATCCTCTGAGAGCAACTTCTCCCAACCATCCAGGAACAGTTTGGTGACGAACAAGGCCTTTTCCAGTATGATGGAGCACCTTGCCACAAGGCAAAAGTGATAACTAAGTGGCTTGGTGAACAAAACATCGATATTTTGGGTCCATGGCCAGGAAACTCCCCAGACCTTAATCCCATTGAGAACTTGTGGTCAATCCTCAAGAGGCGGGTGGACAAACAAAAACCCACAAATTCTGACAAACTCCAAGCATTGATTATGCAAGAATGGGCTGCCATCAGTCAGGATGTGGCCCAGAAGTTAATTGACAACATGCCAGGGTGGATTGCAGAGGTCTTGAAAAAGAAGGGTCAACACTGCAAATATTGACTCTTTGCATTAACTTCATGTAATTGTCAGTAAAAGCCTTTGACACTTATGAAATGCTTCTAATTATACTTCAGTATTCCATAGTAACATCTGACAAAAATATCTAAAGACACTGAAGCAGAAAATTAATATTTGTGTCATCCTCAAAACTTTTGGCTGCGACTGTCGTGTTAAAACTGAGTTTTAGTTGATGATAGTTCGTTCATGCACATCTGCCGTCTCCTAGATGAGGTGCTCTGTGCATCGGGTTTATTTCAGACCGCAGGCGATATCCTCCTCTACTCCTCTTTCACGTATGGCTGCCCCCTTTATCACCCCAGAGAGAACATTGTACCAGCTACAGCACTTCAACACTGATTCACAACACAGTCCTTTGGCAGCTCTGCAAATGTCCTGCGTTCAACCTTTTCAACAGATAATCCTAGCAGCCCGTACCCCACAGGGAGGCCTTTTGCCTTCTGGTAGGCCGTCATTGTAAATAATAATTTGTTCTTAACTGACTTGCCTAGTTAAATAAAAGTGAAATAAAAAATAAATTGAATTGAATTACGAGCCATATTCCTATAGACAGTCAGTGGACATTGATGTTTAGCCCTTTAACAGTGGAGTAATTATAGGTCACTTCTCAAATGGTACCCTTTCCCCTATGTAGTGCACTACTTTTGACCGGGCCCTGAGCAAAAGTAGTGCACTACATAGGGAATAGGGCACCATTGGGTCCTGGTCTAAAGTAGTGCACTACATAGGGAATAGGGCGCCATTGGGTCCTGGTCTAAAGTAGTGCACTACATAGGGAATAGGGCGCCATTGGGTCATGGTCTAAAGTAGTGCACTACATAGGGAATAGGGTGCCATTGGGTCCTGGTGTAAAGTAGTGCACTACATAGGGAATAGGGCGCCATTGGGTCCTGGTCTAAAGTAGTGCACCACATAAGGAATAGGGTGCCATTGGGTGCATAGCCTTTGTCCTTGAAAACGTGTGTACTTTACAGTAAATGGCTCGTATCTGATCACCTCGGTTAAAAGGACATTCGATACACAACTGGTCATAACAATTCATCTCACACATTTCTGGAAAAATGGGCGACATCCAAAATGGCACCATATTCCCTATATAGGGCCCTACTTTAGACCAGAGCCCTATTACCTATATCGGGCCCTACTTTAGACCAGAGCCCTATTCCCTATATCGGGCCCTACTTTAGACCAGAGCCCTATTCCCTATATAGTGCCCTACTTTAGACCAGAGCCCTAATACCTATATCGGGCCATACTTTAGACCAGAGCCCTATTACCTATATCGGGCCCTACTTTAGTCCAGAGCCCTATTCCCTATATAGCGCCCTACTTTAGACCAGAGCCATATTCCCTATATAGTGCCCTACTTTAGACCAGAGCCCTATTACCTATATCGGGCCCTACTTTAGACCAGAGCCCTATTCCCTATATCGGGCCCTACTTTAGACCAGAGCCCTATTACCTATATCGGGCCCTACTTTAGACCAGAGCCCTATTACCTATATAGGGCCCTACTTTAGACCAGAGCCCTATTACCTATATAGGGCCCTACTTTAGACCAGAGCCCTATTCCCTATATAGGGCCCTACTTTAGACCAGAGCCCTATTACCTATATAGGGCCCTACTTTAGACCAGAGCCCTATTACCTATATCGGGCCCTACTTTAGACCAGAGCCCTATTCCCTATATCGGGCCCTACTTTAGACCAGAGCCCTATTACCTATATCGGGCCCTACTTTAGACCAGAGCCCTATTCCCTATATAGTGACCTACTTTAGACCAGAGCCCTATTCCCTACATAGCGCCCTACTTTAGACCAGAGCCCTATTCCCTATATCGGGCCATACTTTAGACCAGAGCCCTATTACCTATATCTGGCCCTACTTTAGTCCAGAGCCCTATTCCCTATATAGCGCCCTACTTTAGACCAGAGCCATATTCCCTATATAGTGCCCTACTTTAGACCAGAGCCCTATTACCTATATCGGGCCCTACTTTAGACCAGAGCCCTATTCCCTATATCGGGCCCTACTTTAGACCAGAGCCCTATTACCTATATCGGGCCCTACTTTAGACCAGAGCCCTATTACCTATATAGGGCCCTACTTTAGACCAGAGCCCTATTACCTATATAGGGCCCTACTTTAGACCAGAGCCCTATTCCCTATATAGGGCCCTACTTTAGACCAGAGCCCTATTACCTATATCGGGCCCTACTTTAGACCAGAGCCCTATTACCTATATCGGGCCCTACTTTAGACCAGAGCCCTATTACCTATATAGGGCCCTACTTTAGACCAGAGCCCTATTCCCTATATAGCGCCCTACTTTAGACCAGAGCCCTATTCCCTATATAGCGCCCTACTTTAGACCAGAGCCCTATTCCCTATATAGCGCCCTACTTTAGACCAGAGCCCTATTCCCTATATAGCGCCCTACTTTAGACCAGAGCCCTATTACCTATATCGGGCCCTACTTTAGACCAGAGCCCTATTCCCTATATAGCGCCCTACTTTAGACCAGAGCCCTATTCCCTATATAGGTCCCTACTTTAGACCAGAGCCCTATTCCCTATATAGGGCCCTACTTTAGACCAGAGCCCTATTCCCTATATAGGTCCCTACTTTAGACCAGAGCCCTATTACCTATATCGGGCCCTACTTTAGACCAGAGCCCTATTCCCTATATAGCGCCCTACTTTAGACCAGAGCCCTATTCCCTATATCGGGCCCTACTTTAGACCAGAGCCCTATTCCCTATATCGGGCCCTACTTTAGACCAGAGCCCTATTACCTATATCGGGCCCTACTTTAGACCAGAGCCCTATTCCCTATATCGGGCCCTACTTTAGACCAGAGCCCTATTCCCTATATAGGTCCCTACTTTAGACCAGAGCCCTATTACCTATATCGGGCCCTACTTTAGACCAGAGCCCTATTCCCTATATCGGGCCCTACTTTAGACCAGGGCTCAAAGGTTTAATTGAAATCCCCTTTTAAGTGTTAAAAATGTGAAATTTGATCTTGATGTCATGCCTACTGTTCCAATACATTTCATGCTGTTATCACAGATTGCATGCTGCTTTTCAAATACATTTTATGCTGTTTCACAGATTTCATGCTGCTATTTCATGGCTGTTTTTCTATGGCTCCTGCAGAGAACTAGCTGTTCTTAAGGGGCTGTGTCCCAAATTGCACCCAATTTCCTATTGAGTTCACTACTTTTAACCAGGGTCCATAAGGAATAGGGTTCCATTTGTGACACAACCTTCCTTAGCTGTGAGTCCTCTGGCCTCCTCTCCTCACTCCCTCTCTGTGTCCTGTGGTAGATGTGGTGAAACTGGTGTTCTGCTCCAACAGGAAACCGTCCCTTCACCACTGACCTACAGATGCTAAAATACTCTCATTGCCTTGCTGGTTCACGTCTATGAAAGTACAAACAACCGCAAGGGATTTTCCTGGAAGAAAAGGTTTGATTAAACCTAATATTTTTTTTATTGTAGAAAAGACAAGTATGCAATTCTGATATAAACTTAAAAGAGCAGACCGAGTAAAACAATTAATAATACAAAACAAGATCTACAGAACAAGGACAGGTAAGCAGGAATAAGTTATATATCTATATCCTGCCCTCTATCAGATGAAATTATGTTTGTTTTTTAAAGATAATAAGTGTTATTGTTGAAAGTGTTATGGAATAGGTTAGGTCGTTTAGACAGCACACTGCAGCTCACTACCACTTACACAATCCATCCCCCAGGGGGCAGTAGCGACCTTGTCCAAATGCTGAGCCTAGTTGATAAGGAGACAGGTGCTGCCAATTAGGTGATCATCAGTGAGTGTCCCAGCTGGCAGAGCCATGAGGTTGTTGGTTTTTATTTCCCTGTCCCTGAGGCCTTTCGTTTGGATTGTGAATCTTTTAGTTGAGGCCTGTCTCTCTCCTTGTTGTATATATTTGTTCCTGGCACCATCTGAACATAGTTATCTGCTTGGGCTCACCACCTCAAAGGGGTCAAGACAGAGCCCTAAGGTGAGGTAGCTGTCTCCTGGGTACATACATTCAACACCTAGGCTCGTACTCTGATTTCTCACGTGGTTGTGCATCTTAAATCAGGTTACAGACCAGTTAACTAGGCCGAAGAAGCCCCTCTAGACATAACACGAGCAGCATTAGGCATGTAGGCTATTGGTTTCCTAACAAAAGCACATACAGATGTTGGATCTTAATTTGATCACCCTTTTTGTTGCAGAGAAATGCAGATGAGCTACGTGATTTACATCAATTCTCCGAAAAGAAACCCACACTAACACAGTATTGCACTTTTTTTACATAGCCTGCTTTTGGCCAGCTGCAGGTAATAGTCTAAACACCGATCAACATTATTGACTGCAGTTTCAAATCCTGTGGCAGCAGGATTCTTTTGTTGCTTTGACAACATAGGTCAAATTAAGATCCTACATCTGTAGCAGCATACCTTCCCTTCACCACCGACCTACACAGATGCTAAAATACTTTCAATCCCACACTGGTTCACATCTATGGAAGTACAAACAACCTCAAGGGATTTTCCTGTTAAATAAACAGTTAAATAAACTGCTTTTAAAGATAATCTTTTTAAAACAAGGTGAATGAAATATGGTTAAAGTTTTTAGTTAATCCTAGTTTTACCCAAGTTGAGGTGTTATCGTTGAAAGGATGTACAGTGCCCTCCTGATTATTGTCACCCTGGGTATATGTGAACACAGTCTGTGAAAAAATGTCATTGTTGTTTATCAGCTTAATGTGACAATCAAAATATCATATGAATCTAACCTTTGATTGAGTTAACTTTAAAAAAAGAAAATGGCCATCAAGAAATAATTATTTTATTGTAAAACATTCATGTCACAATTATTGGCACCTCTTTAGTGCATTCTGCACCCTCCCTTTGCCAATATAACAGCTCTGAGTCGCCTCCTATAATGTCTGATGAGGTGGGAGGACACACCCTCCTATCACCTAGATAACAGCTCTGAGTCGCCTCCTATAATGTCTGATGAGGTGGGAGGACACACCCTCCTATCACCTAGATAACAGCTCTGAGTCGCCTCCTATAATGTCTGATGAGGTGGGAGGACACACCCTCCTATCACCTAGATAACAGCTCTGAGTCGCCTCCTATAATGTCTGATGAGGTGGGAGAACACACCCTCCTATCACCTAGATAACAGCTCTGAGTCGCCTCCTATAATGTCTGATGAGGTGGGAGGACACACCCTCCTATCACCTAGATAACAGCTCTGAGTCGCCTCCTATAATGTGATAACAGCTCTGAGTCGCCTCCTATAATGTCTGATGAGGTGGGAGGACACACCCTCCTATCACCTAGATAACAGCTCTGAGTCGCCTCCTATAATGTTTGATGAGGTGGGAGAACACACCCTCCTATCACCTAGATAACAGCTCTGAGTCGCCTCCTATAATGTCTGATGAGGTGGGAGAACACACCCTCCTATCACCTAGATAACAGCTCTGAGTCGCCTCCTATAATGTCTGATGAGGTGGGAGGACACACCCTCCTATCACCTAGATAACAGCTCTGAGTCGCCTCCTATAATGTTTGATGAGGTGGGAGGACACACCCTCCTATCACCTAGATAACAGCTCTGAGTCGCCTCCTATAATGTTTGATGAGGTAGGAGAACACACCCTCCTATCACCTAGATAACAGCTCTGAGTCGCCTCCTATAATGTCTGATGAGGTGGGAGGACACACCCTCCTATCACCTAGATAACAGCTCTGAGTCGCCTCCTATAATGTTTGATGAGGTGGGAGAACACACCCTCCTATCACCTAGATAACAGCTCTGAGTCGCCTCCTATAATGTTTGATGAGGTGGGAGGACACACCCTCCTATCACCTAGATAACAGCTCTGAGTCGCCTCCTATAATGTCTGATGAGGTGGGAGGACACACCCTCCTATCACCTAGATAACAGCTCTGAGTTGCCTCCTATAATGTCTGATGAGGTGGGAGGACACACCCTCCTATCACCTAGATAACAGCTCTGAGTCGCCTCCTATATTGTCTGATGAGGTGGGAGAACACACCCTCCTATCACCTAGATAACAGCTCTGAGTCGCCTCCTATAATGTCTGATGAGGTGGGAGAACACACCCTCCTATCACCTAGATAACAGCTCTGAGTCGCCTCCTATAATGTCTGATGAGGTGGGAGGACACACCCTCCTATCACCTAGATAACAGCTCTGAGTCGCCTCCTATAATGTTTGATGAGGTGGGAGAACACATTGGCCATTGCAAAAGCTTAATTCTATGGTCAGTGAACCATTTTCATGTGGATTTGGAGGTATGCTTTGGATCACTGTCCTGCTGAATGATTTAACAACGACCCAGTTTTAGCCTCCTGGTAGAGGCAGACAGGTTTATCCTGGTAGGCAGACAGGTTTCTCCTGGTAGAGGCAGACAGGTTTCTCCTGGTAGAGACAGACAGGTTTCTCCTGGTAGAGGCAGACAGGTTTCTCCTGGTAGAGGCAGACAGGTTTCTCCTGGTAGAGACAGACAGGTTTCTCCTGGTAGAGGCAGACAGGTTTCTCCTGGTAGAGGCAGACAGGTTTCTCCTGGTAGAGGCAGACAGGTTTCTCCTGGTAGAGGCAGACAGGTTTCTCCTGGTAGAGGCAGACAGGTTTCTCCTGGTAGAGGCAGACAGGTTTCCCCTGGTAGAGGCAGACAGGTTTCTCCTGGTAGAGACAGACAGGTTTCTCCTGGTAGAGGCAGACAGGTAGAGGCAGACAGGTTTCTCCTGGTAGAGGCAGACAGGTTCCTCCTGGTAGAGGCAGACAGGTTTCTCCTAGGAGAGGCAGACAGGTTTCTCCTGGTAGAGGCAGACAGGTTTCTCCTGGTAGAGGCAGACAGGTAGAGGCAGACAGGTTTCTCCTGGTAGAGGCAGACAGGTTTCTCCTGGTAGAGGCAGACAGGTAGAGGCAGACAGGTTTCTCCTGGTAGAGGCAGACAGGTTTCTCCTGGTAGAGGCAGACAGGTTTCTCCTGGTAGAGGCAGACAGGTTTCTCCTGGTAGAGACAGACAGGTAGAGGCAGACAGGTTTCTCCTGGTAGAGGCAGACAGGTTCCTCCTGGTAGAGGCAGACAGGTTCCTCCTGGTAGAGGCAGACAGGTTTCTCCTGGTAGAGGCAGACAGGTTTCTCCTGGTAGAGGCAGACAGGTTTCTCCTGGTAGAGGCAGACAGGTTTCTCCTGGTAGAGGCAGACAGGTTTCACCTGGTAGAGGCAGATAGGTTTCCCCTGGTAGAGGCAGACAGGTAGAGGCAGACAGGTTTCTCCTGGTAGAGGCAGACAGGTTTCTCCTGGTAGAGGCAGACAGGTTTCTCCTGGTAGAGGCAGACAGGTAGAGGCAGACAGGTTTCTCCTGGTAGAGGCAGACAGGTTTCCCCTGGTAGAGGCAGACAGGTAGAGGCAGACAGGTTTCTCCTGGCAACCCTTCCGTATAACTTGTTGTCATGGAGATGGAGTCTATCTGTAGTTCTGGAGAACCCAAGATGTAACCCACTACTGCAGTTCTCCAACTGTGATCCTTGGATATTTGTTTTTGTTGCCACGTGAACCATCCTTCTGGTCTGTGCCTGGAGGCAAAATACACCTGGGTCTTCTTCTAGGCCGGGTCGTCACAGATCCAGCTGGTTGACGTTTCTTCATTACTGCACTAATGGTGGAGATGGGTAATTCTCAGCCATGTAGATATATATTTTATAGCCATTGCCTGATTTGTGAAGGTCAACAACCCTTTGTCTCATATTCATCTGTGTGTTCTCTGGTCTTTCCCATGTTGAAGGGTGACTAAGGGAGTTTAGCCTGTGTGTCACCTCATGTTTATACCCCAGTGATGGATAACCACTTAAGAGTTCCCAAAGACTCTTAAAAGTAACTTTTAAAAGTAAATTCTTAATCTGGAAATACACATCAAATTAGATTCTATTCAGAAGAATTTCTAGAGGTGCCAATAATTGTGAGACGCACGTTTTTGAATAATATAATTCTTACTCGATGAGGATGTCTGAGTTCAGGACCTGGGGGTCATCGAGTCATCACAGGGGTCAGCTAACCGACGGTGGGAGGCTGGCTTAGGTTGGAAGGTTTTGGTATGTACTCCTGTCTGTGCATTTATGACGTCATACAAGGTTCAATAGACAGTAGGTAACTGCACATGAACTGACAGTTGAGAATTAAATAATGTATGTGTGCGTGAGTCTGTACGTGTGTGTGTGTGTGTGTGTGTGTGTGTGTGTGTGTGTGTGTGTGTGTGTGTGTGTGTGGGTCTGTACGCGTGTGTGTCTGTACGTGTGCGTGTGTGTGTGTGTGTGTCTGTGCGTGTGTCTGTACGTGTGCGTGTGTGGGTCTGTACGTGTGTGTGTCTGTGCGTGTGTGTGTGTCTGTCTGTGCGTGTGTGTACGTGTGTGTGTGTGTGTGTGTCTGTGCATGTGTGTATTTGTACTTATTAAGGATCCCCATTAGTTCCAGCCAAGGCAGCAGCTACTCTTCCTGGGGTTTATTAAGGATCCCCATTAGTTCCAGCCAAGGCAGCAGCTACTCTTCCTGGGGTTTATTAAGGATCCCCATTAATTCCTACCAAGGCAGCAGCTACTCTTCCTGGGGTTTATTAAGGATCCCCATTAGTTCCTGCCAAGGCAGCAGCTACTCTTACTGGGGTTTATTAAGGATCCCCATTAGTTCCTGCCAAGGCAGCAGCTACTCTTACTGGGGTTTATTAAGGATCCCCATTAGTTCCAGCCAAGGCAGCAGCTACTCTTCCTGGGGTTTATTATGGATCCCCATTAGTTCCAGCCAAGGCAGCAGCTACTCTTCCTGGGGTTTATTAAGGATCCCCATTAGTTCCTGCCAAGGCAGCAGCTACTCTTCCTGGGGTTTATTATGGATCCCCATTAGTTCCTGCCAAGGCAGCAGCTACTCTTCCTGGGGTTTATTATGGATCCCCATTAGTTCCAGCCAAGGCAGCAGCTACTCTTCCTGGGGTTTATTAAGGATCCCCATTAGTTCCTGCCAAGGCAGCAGCTACTCTTCCTGGGGTTTATTATGGATCCCCATTAGTTCCAGCCAAGGCAGCAGCTACTCTTCCTGGGGTTTATTATGGATCCCCATTAGTTCCAGCCAAGGCAGCAGCTACCCTTCCTGGGGTTTATTATGGATCCCCATTAGTTCCAGCCAAGGCAGCAGCTACTCTTCCTGGGGTTTATTATGGATCCCCATTAGTTCCTGCCAAGGCAGCAGCTACTCTTCTTGGCGTCCAACAAAACAAAGTCAGTTATAAACAAATAAAACATGACATTACATTTCACAACAGATGTCAAAACACATTAAGTAGAGCAGTGTGTAAAACAATACTGGAGTCCTGGAAGGTGCAGAGTGCAGTTCTTAGTCTGAACTCTGAGGACTGTAAATTACCAGGTTATATCTCTATATCTCTTAGTCTGAACTCTCCACATCCTGTTGAGGACTGTATATTACCAGGTTATATAGATGTATATCTCTTAGTCTGAACTCTCCACATCCTGTTGAGGACTGTAAATTACCTGGTTATATCTCTATATCTCTTAGTCTGAACTCTCCACATCCTGTTGAGGACTGTAAATTACCAGGTTATATCTCTATATCTCTTAGTCTGAACTCTCCACATCCTGTTGAGGACTGTAAATTACCAGGTTATATCTCTATATCTCTTAGTCTGAACTCTCCACATCCTGTTGAGGACTGTATATTACCAGGTTATATCTCTATATCTCTTAGTCTGAACTACCTGCCGCCCCTCTAACCGCTAGGCTACCTGCCGCCCCTCTAACCGCTAGGCTACCTGCCGCCCATTGTTGTGTGTTTTCCTTTTATTTTTACTCTGTCATTTTTTCATTACATTATCTGACTTTAGAGTTGAACTATTTCATGTTATTAATTAGGGTGTTGGTGCCAGCAGTGTACAGTTATTCCCTATATAGGGCCCTACTTTGGACCAGAGCCCTATTCCCTATATCGGGCCCTACTTTAGACCAGAGCCCTATTCCCTATATAGGGCCCTACTTTAGACCAGAGCCCTATTCCCTATATAGGGCCCTACTTTAGACCAGAGCCCTTTTACCTATATAGGTCCCTACTTTAGACCAGAGCCCTATTCCCTATATAGGGCCCTACTTTAGACCAGAGCCCTATTCCCTATATAGGGCCCTACTTTAGACCAGAGCCCTATTACCTATATCGGGCCCTACTTTAGACCAGGGCTCAAAGGTTTAATTGAAATCCCCTTTTAAGTGTTAAAAATGTGAAATTTGATCTTGATGTCATGCCTACTGTTCCAATACATTTCATGCTGTTATCACAGATTGCATGCTGCTTTTCAAATACATTTTATGCTGTTTCACAGATTTCATGCTGCTATTTCATGGCTGTTTTTCTATGGCTCCTGCAGAGAACTAGCTGTTCTTAAGGGGCTGTGTCCCAAATTGCACCCAATTTCCTATTGAGTTCACTACTTTTAACCAGGGTCCATAAGGAATAGGGTTCCATTTGTGACACAACCTTCCTTAGCTGTGAGTCCTCTGGCCTCCTCTCCTCACTCCCTCTCTGTGTCCTGTGGTAGATGTGGTGAAACTGGTGTTCTGCTCCAACAGGAAACCGTCCCTTCACCACTGACCTACAGATGCTAAAATACTCCCATTGCCTTGCTGGTTCACGTCTATGAAAGTACAAACAACCGCAAGGAATTTTCCTGGAAGAAAAGGTTTGATTAAACCTCATATTTTTTTTATTGTAGAAAAGACAAGTATGCAATTCTGATATAAACTTAAAAAAGCAGACCGAGTAAAACAATTAATAATACAAAATAAGATCTACAGAACAAGGACAGGTAAGCAGGAATTAGTTATATATCTATATCCAGCCCTCTATCAGATGAAATTATGTTTGTTTTTTAAAGATAATAAGTGTTATTGTTGAAAGTGTTATGGAATAGGTTAGGTCGTTTAGACAGCACACTGCAGCTCACTACCACTTACACAATCCATCCCCCAGGGGGCAGTAGCGACCTTGTCCAAATGCTGAGCCTAGTTGATAAGGAGACAGGTGCTGCCAATTAGGTGATCATCAGTGAGTGTCCCAGCTGGCAGAGCCGTGAGGTTGTTGGTTTTATTTCCCTGTCCCTGAGGCCTTTCGTTTGGATTGTGAATCTTTTAGTTGAGGCCTGTCTCTCTCCTTGTTGTATATATTTGTTCCTGGCACCATCTGAACATAGTTATCTGCTTGGGCTCACCACCTCAAAGGGGTCAAGACAGAGCCCTAAGGTGAGGTAGCTGTCTCCTGGGTACATACATTCAACACCTAGGCTCGTACTCTGATTTCTCACGTGGTTGTGCATCTTAAATCAGGTTACAGACCAGTTAACTAGGCCTAAGAAGCCCCTCTAGACATAACACGAGCAGCATTAGGCATGTAGGCTATTGGTTTCCTAACAAAAGCACATACAGATGTTGGATCTTAATTTGATCACCCTTTTGTTGCAGAGAAATGCAGATGAGCTACGTGATTTACATCAATTCTCCGAAAAGAAACCCACACTAACACAGTATTGCACTTTTTTTACATAGCCTGCTTTTGGCCAGCTGCAGGTAATAGTCTAAACACCGATCAACATTATTGACTGCAGTTTCAAATCCTGTGGCAGCAGGATTCTTTTGTTGCTTTGACAACATAGGTCAAATTAAGATCCTACATCTGTAGCAGCATACCTTCCCTTCACCACCGACCTACACAGATGCTAAAATACTTTCAATCCCACACTGGTTCACATCTATGGAAGTACAAACAACCTCAAGGGATTTTCCTGTTAAATAAACAGTTAAATAAACTGCTTTTAAAGATAATCTTTTTAAAACAAGGTGAATGAAATAAGGTTAAAGTTTTTAGTTAATCCTAGTTTTACCCAAGTTGAGGTGTTATCGTTGAAAGGATGTACAGTGCCCTCCTGATTATTGTCACCCTGGGTATATGTGAACACAGTCTGTGAAAAAATGTCATTGTTGTTTATCAGCTTAATGTGACAATCAAAATATCATATGAATCTAACCTTTGATTGAGTTAACTTTAAAAAAAGAAAATGGCCATCAAGAAATAATTATTTTATTGTAAAACATTCATGTCACAATTATTGGCACCTCTTTAGTGCATTCTGCACCCTCCCTTTGCCAATATAACAGCTCTGAGTCGCCTCCTATAATGTCTGATGAGGTGGGAGGACACACCCTCCTATCACCTAGATAACAGCTCTGAGTCGCCTCCTATAATGTCTGATGAGGTGGGAGGACACACCCTCCTATCACCTAGATAACAGCTCTGAGTCGCCTCCTATAATGTCTGATGAGGTGGGAGGACACACCCTCCTATCACCTAGATAACAGCTCTGAGTCGCCTCCTATAATGTCTGATGAGGTGGGAGAACACACCCTCCTATCACCTAGATAACAGCTCTGAGTCGCCTCCTATAATGTCTGATGAGGTGGGAGGACACACCCTCCTATCACCTAGATAACAGCTCTGAGTCGCCTCCTATAATGTGATAACAGCTCTGAGTCGCCTCCTATAATGTCTGATGAGGTGGGAGGACACACCCTCCTATCACCTAGATAACAGCTCTGAGTCGCCTCCTATAATGTTTGATGAGGTGGGAGAACACACCCTCCTATCACCTAGATAACAGCTCTGAGTCGCCTCCTATAATGTCTGATGAGGTGGGAGAACACACCCTCCTATCACCTAGATAACAGCTCTGAGTCGCCTCCTATAATGTCTGATGAGGTGGGAGGACACACCCTCCTATCACCTAGATAACAGCTCTGAGTCGCCTCCTATAATGTTTGATGAGGTGGGAGGACACACCCTCCTATCACCTAGATAACAGCTCTGAGTCGCCTCCTATAATGTTTGATGAGGTAGGAGAACACACCCTCCTATCACCTAGATAACAGCTCTGAGTCGCCTCCTATAATGTCTGATGAGGTGGGAGGACACACCCTCCTATCACCTAGATAACAGCTCTGAGTCGCCTCCTATAATGTTTGATGAGGTGGGAGAACACACCCTCCTATCACCTAGATAACAGCTCTGAGTCGCCTCCTATAATGTTTGATGAGGTGGGAGGACACACCCTCCTATCACCTAGATAACAGCTCTGAGTCGCCTCCTATAATGTCTGATGAGGTGGGAGGACACACCCTCCTATCACCTAGATAACAGCTCTGAGTTGCCTCCTATAATGTCTGATGAGGTGGGAGGACACACCCTCCTATCACCTAGATAACAGCTCTGAGTCGCCTCCTATATTGTCTGATGAGGTGGGAGAACACACCCTCCTATCACCTAGATAACAGCTCTGAGTCGCCTCCTATAATGTCTGATGAGGTGGGAGAACACACCCTCCTATCACCTAGATAACAGCTCTGAGTCGCCTCCTATAATGTCTGATGAGGTGGGAGGACACACCCTCCTATCACCTAGATAACAGCTCTGAGTCGCCTCCTATAATGTTTGATGAGGTGGGAGAACACATTGGCCATTGCAAAAGCTTAATTCTATGGTCAGTGAACCATTTTCATGTGGATTTGGAGGTATGCTTTGGATCACTGTCCTGCTGAATGATTTAACAACGACCCAGTTTTAGCCTCCTGGTAGAGGCAGACAGGTTTATCCTGGTAGGCAGACAGGTTTCTCCTGGTAGAGGCAGACAGGTTTCTCCTGGTAGAGACAGACAGGTTTCTCCTGGTAGAGGCAGACAGGTTTCTCCTGGTAGAGGCAGACAGGTTTCTCCTGGTAGAGACAGACAGGTTTCTCCTGGTAGAGGCAGACAGGTTTCTCCTGGTAGAGGCAGACAGGTTTCTCCTGGTAGAGGCAGACAGGTTTCTCCTGGTAGAGGCAGACAGGTTTCTCCTGGTAGAGGCAGACAGGTTTCTCCTGGTAGAGGCAGACAGGTTTCCCCTGGTAGAGGCAGACAGGTTTCTCCTGGTAGAGACAGACAGGTTTCTCCTGGTAGAGGCAGACAGGTAGAGGCAGACAGGTTTCTCCTGGTAGAGGCAGACAGGTTCCTCCTGGTAGAGGCAGACAGGTTTCTCCTAGGAGAGGCAGACAGGTTTCTCCTGGTAGAGGCAGACAGGTTTCTCCTGGTAGAGGCAGACAGGTAGAGGCAGACAGGTTTCTCCTGGTAGAGGCAGACAGGTTTCTCCTGGTAGAGGCAGACAGGTAGAAGCAGACAGGTTTCTCCTGGTAGAGGCAGACAGGTTTCTCCTGGTAGAGGCAGACAGGTTTCTCCTGGTAGAGGCAGACAGGTTTCTCCTGGTAGAGACAGACAGGTAGAGGCAGACAGGTTTCTCCTGGTAGAGGCAGACAGGTTCCTCCTGGTAGAGGCAGACAGGTTCCTCCTGGTAGAGGCAGACAGGTTTCTCCTGGTAGAGGCAGACAGGTTTCTCCTGGTAGAGGCAGACAGGTTTCTCCTGGTAGAGGCAGACAGGTTTCTCCTGGTAGAGGCAGACAGGTTTCTCCTGGTAGAGGCAGATAGGTTTCCCCTGGTAGAGGCAGACAGGTAGAGGCAGACAGGTTTCTCCTGGTAGAGGCAGACAGGTTTCTCCTGGTAGAGGCAGACAGGTTTCTCCTGGTAGAGGCAGACAGGTAGAGGCAGACAGGTTTCTCCTGGTAGAGGCAGACAGGTTTCCCCTGGTAGAGGCAGACAGGTAGAGGCAGACAGGTTTCTCCTGGCAACCCTTCCGTATAACTTGTTGTCATGGAGATGGAGTCTATCTGTAGTTCTGGAGAACCCAAGATGTAACCCACTACTGCAGTTCTCCAACTGTGATCCTTGGATATTTGTTTTTGTTGCCACGTGAACCATCCTTCTGGTCTGTGCCTGGAGGCAAAATACACCTGGGTCTTCTTCTAGGCCGGGTCGTCACAGATCCAGCTGGTTGACGTTTCTTCATTACTGCACTAATGGTGGAGATGGGTAATTCTCAGCCATGTAGATATATATTTTATAGCCATTGCCTGATTTGTGAAGGTCAACAACCCTTTGTCTCATATTCATCTGTGTGTTCTCTGGTCTTTCCCATGTTGAAGGGTGACTAAGGGAGTTTAGCCTGTGTGTCACCTCATGTTTATACCCCAGTGATGGATAACCACTTAAGAGTTCCCAAAGACTCTTAAAAGTAACTTTTAAAAGTAAATTCTTAATCTGGAAATACACATCAAATTAGATTCTATTCAGAAGAATTTCTAGAGGTGCCAATAATTGTGAGACGCACGTTTTTGAATAATATAATTCTTACTCGATGAGGATGTCTGAGTTCAGGACCTGGGGGTCATCGAGTCATCACAGGGGTCAGCTAACCGACGGTGGGAGGCTGGCTTAGGTTGGAAGGTTTTGGTATGTACTCCTGTCTGTGCATTTATGACGTCATACAAGGTTCAATAGACAGTAGGTAACTGCACATGAACTGACAGTTGAGAATTAAATAATGTATGTGTGCGTGAGTCTGTACGTGTGTGTGTGTGTGTGTGTGTGTGTGTGTGTGTGTGTGTGGGTCTGTACGCGTGTGTGTCTGTACGTGTGCGTGTGTGTGTGTGTGTGTCTGTGCGTGTGTCTGTACGTGTGCGTGTGTGGGTCTGTACGTGTGTGTGTCTGTGCGTGTGTGTGTGTCTGTCTGTGCGTGTGTGTACGTGTGTGTGTGTGTGTGTGTCTGTGCATGTGTGTATTTGTACTTATTAAGGATCCCCATTAGTTCCAGCCAAGGCAGCAGCTACTCTTCCTGGGGTTTATTAAGGATCCCCATTAGTTCCAGCCAAGGCAGCAGCTACTCTTCCTGGGGTTTATTAAGGATCCCCATTAATTCCTACCAAGGCAGCAGCTACTCTTCCTGGGGTTTATTAAGGATCCCCATTAGTTCCTGCCAAGGCAGCAGCTACTCTTACTGGGGTTTATTAAGGATCCCCATTAGTTCCTGCCAAGGCAGCAGCTACTCTTACTGGGGTTTATTAAGGATCCCCATTAGTTCCAGCCAAGGCAGCAGCTACTCTTCCTGGGGTTTATTATGGATCCCCATTAGTTCCAGCCAAGGCAGCAGCTACTCTTCCTGGGGTTTATTAAGGATCCCCATTAGTTCCTGCCAAGGCAGCAGCTACTCTTCCTGGGGTTTATTATGGATCCCCATTAGTTCCTGCCAAGGCAGCAGCTACTCTTCCTGGGGTTTATTATGGATCCCCATTAGTTCCAGCCAAGGCAGCAGCTACTCTTCCTGGGGTTTATTAAGGATCCCCATTAGTTCCTGCCAAGGCAGCAGCTACTCTTCCTGGGGTTTATTATGGATCCCCATTAGTTCCAGCCAAGGCAGCAGCTACTCTTCCTGGGGTTTATTATGGATCCCCATTAGTTCCAGCCAAGGCAGCAGCTACCCTTCCTGGGGTTTATTATGGATCCCCATTAGTTCCAGCCAAGGCAGCAGCTACTCTTCCTGGGGTTTATTATGGATCCCCATTAGTTCCTGCCAAGGCAGCAGCTACTCTTCTTGGCGTCCAACAAAACAAAGTCAGTTATAAACAAATAAAACATGACATTACATTTCACAACAGATGTCAAAACACATTAAGTAGAGCAGTGTGTAAAACAATACTGGAGTCCTGGAAGGTGCAGAGTGCAGTTCTTAGTCTGAACTCTGAGGACTGTAAATTACCAGGTTATATCTCTATATCTCTTAGTCTGAACTCTCCACATCCTGTTGAGGACTGTATATTACCAGGTTATATAGATGTATATCTCTTAGTCTGAACTCTCCACATCCTGTTGAGGACTGTAAATTACCAGGTTATATCTCTATATCTCTTAGTCTGAACTCTCCACATCCTGTTGAGGACTGTAAATTACCAGGTTATATCTCTATATCTCTTAGTCTGAACTCTCCACATCCTGTTGAGGACTGTAAATTACCAGGTTATATCTCTATATCTCTTAGTCTGAACTCTCCACATCCTGTTGAGGACTGTATATTACCAGGTTATATCTCTATATCTCTTAGTCTGAACTCTCCACATCCTGTTGAGGACTGTATATTACCAGGTTATATCTCTTAGTCTGAACTCTCCACATCCTGTTGAGGACTGTAAATTACCAGGTTATATCTCTATATCTCTTAGTCTGAACTCTCCACATCCTGTTGAGGACTGTATATTACCAGGTTATATCTCTATATCTCTTAGTCTGAACTCTCCACATCCTGTTGAGGACTGTAAATTACCAGGTTATATCTCTATATCTCTTAGTCTGAACTCTCCACATCCTGTTGAGGACTGTAAATTACCAGGTTATATCTCTATATCTCTTAGTCTGAACTCTCCACATCCTGTTGAGGACTGTATATTACCAGGTTATATCTCTATATCTCTTAGTCTGAACTCTCTACAACCTGTTGAGGACTGTAAATTACCAGGTTATATCTCTTAGTCTGAACTCTCCACATCCTGTTGAGGACTGTATATTACCAGGTTATATCTCTATATCTCTTAGTCTGAACTCTCTACAACCTGTTGAGGACTGTAAATTACCAGGTTATATCTCTTAGTCTGAACTCTCCACATCCTGTTGAGGACTGTATATTACCAGGTTATATCTCTATATCTCTTAGTCTGAACTCTCCACATCCTGTTGAGGACTGTATATTACCAGGTTATATCTCTATATCTCTTAGTCTGAACTCTCCACATCCTGTTGAGGACTGTAAATTACCAGGTTATATCTCTATATCTCTTAGTCTGAACTCGCCACATCCTGTTGAGGACTGTAAATTACCAGGTTATATCTCTATATCTCTTAGTCTGAACTCTCCACATCCTGTTGAGGACTGTACAATTACCAGGTTATATCTCTATATCTCTTAGTCTGAACTCTCTACAACCTGTTGAGGACTGTAAATTACCAGGTTATATCTCTATATCTCTTAGTCTGAACTCTCTACAACCTGTTGAGGACTGTACAATTACCAGGTTATATAGATGTATATCTCTTAGTCTGAACTCTCCACATCCTGTTGAGGACTGTAAATTACCAGGTTATATCTCTATATCTCTTAGTCTGAACTCTCCACATCCTGTTGAGGACTGTATATTACCAGGTTATATCTCTATATCTCTTAGTCTGAACTCTCCACATCCTGTTGAGGACTGTAAATTACCAGGTTATATCTCTATATCTCTTAGTCTGAACTCTCCACATCCTGTTGAGGACTGTAAATTACCAGGTTATATCTCTATATCTCTTAGTCTGAACTCTCCACATCCTGTTGAGGACTGTATATTACCAGGTTATATCTCTATATCTCTTAGTCTGAACTCTCCACATCCTGTTGAGGACTGTATATTACCAGGTTATATCTCTATATCTCTTAGTCTGAACTCTCCACATCCTGTTGAGGACTGTATATTACCAGGTTATATCTCTATATCTCTTAGTCTGAACTCTCCACATCCTGTTGAGGACTGTAAATTACCAGGTTATATCTCTTAGTCTGAACCCCCCACATCCTGTTGAGGACTGTAAATTACCAGGTTTTCATGTATATTTCTCTATATCTTTGCTGCTATTGCTGCGTTCTCTAGTATAAAGGGTTGGAGGTTTCATATTTCACTCTTACAGATGATTCTCCCCTCGTTCCAAGCAATGACCTTTTATTACATCATCAAACCGTAAATCAAAGACGATAGCATTCGCTTTGGGACTGGGTTATGGAGAATACTGGGGAAATGTGTGTGATGGGACTGGGTTATGGAGAATACTGGGGAAATGTGTGTGATGGGACTGGGTTATGGAGAATACTGGGGAAATGTGTGTGATGGGACTGGGTGATGGGGAATACTAGGGAAATGTGTGTGATGGGACTGGGTTATGGAGAATACTGGGGAAATGTGTGCGATGGGACTGGGTTATGGAGAATACTGGGGAAATGTGTGTGATGGGACTGGGTTATGGAGAATACTGGGGAAATGTGTGTGATGGGACTGGGTTATGGAGAATACTAGGGAAATGTGTGTGATGGGACTGGGTTATGGAGAATACTGGGGAAATGTGTGTGATGGGACTGGGTTATGGAGAATACTGGGGACATGTGTGTGGTGGGACTGGGTTATGGAGAATACTGGGGACATGTGTGTGATGGGACTGGGTTATGGAGAATACTGGGGAAATGTGTGTGATGGGACTGGGTTATGGAGAATACTGGGGAAATGTGTGTGATGGGACTGGGTTATGGAGAATACTGGGGACATGTGTGTGGTGGGACTGGGTTATGGAGAATACTGGGGACATGTGTGTGGTGGGACTGGGCTAGTCGATGGATGACCTGTGGAAAGACTATACGTCAACTCAACAGTGTGTGTGTTGCTCTGTGGAAATATGAAACCTCCTACCCTGTGTGTCTGTCTGTGTGTTTTGCTCTGTGGAAATATGAAACATCCTACCCTGCTAGGGTCTGTCTGTGTGTGTGTTGCTCTGTGGAAATATGAAACCTCCTACCCTGTGTGTCTGTCTGTGTGTGTTGCTCTGTGGAAATATGAAACATCCTACCCTGCTAGGGTCTGTCTGTGTGTGTGTTGCTCTGTGGAAATATGAAACCTCCTACCCTGTGTGCCTGTCTGTGTGTGTGTTGCTCTGTGGAAATATGAAACCTCCTACCCTGTGTGTCTGTCTGTGTGTGTGTTGTTCTGTGGAAATATGAAACCTCCTACCCTGTGTGTCTGTCTGTGTGTGTGTTGCTCTGTGGAAATATGAAACCTCCTACCCTGTGTGTCTGTCTGTGTGTGTGTTGCTCTGTGGAAATATGAAACCTCCTACCCTGTGTGCCTGTCTGTGTGTGTGTTGCTCTGTGGAAATATGAAACCTCCTACCCTGTGTATCTGTCTGTGTGTGTGTTGCTCTGTGGAAATATGAAACCTCCTACCCTGTGTATCTGTCTGTGTGTGTGTTGCTCTGTGGAAATATGAAACCTCCTACCCTGCTAGGGTCCAAGTCACCCAGCACAACACAGACATAAAACATTAAAACATGAAGAGATATGAGCTTGAGAATGTGGGACAATTACCAGTTGCACCCTATCCCCTATGGGCCCTGGTTAAAAGTAGTGCACTATATAGGGAATAGGGTGCACTATACAGGGAATAGGGTGCACTATATTGGGAATAGGGTGCACTATATAGGGAATAGGGTGCACGATATAGGGAATAGGGTGCACTATATAGGGAATAAGGTTCACTATACAGGGAATAAGGTTCACTATATAGGGAATAAGCTACACTATATAGGGAATAGGGTGCACTATATAGGGAATAAGGTTCACTATATAGGGAATAGGGTGCACTATATAGGGAATAGGGTGCACTATATAAGGAATAAGGTTCACTATATAGGGAATAGGGTGCAATATATAGGGAATAAGGTTCACTATATAGGGAATAGGGTGCACTATATAGGGAATAAGGTTCACTATATAGGGAATAAGGTTCACTATATAGGGAATAAGGTTCACTATATAGGGAATAAGGTTCACTATAAAGGGAATAAGGTTCACTATATAGGGAATAAGGTTCACTATATAGGGAATAAGGTTCACTATATAGGGAATAAGGTTCACTATATAGGGAATAATGTTCACTATAAAGGGAATAAGGTTCACTATATAGGGAATAATGTTCACTATAAAGGGAATAAGGTTCACTATATAGGGAATAAGGTTCACTATATAGGGAATAAGGTTCACTATATAGGGAATAGGGTGCACTATATAGGGAATAAGGTTCACTATATAGGGAATAAGGTTCACTATATAGGGAATAAGGTTCACTATATAGGGAATAATGTTCACTATATAGGGATTAAGGTTCACTATAAAGGGAATAAGGTGCACTATATAGGTAAACGGGTGTCGTTTTGGACCACCCGTTGTGAATACAGTGCCCCTCTTTTTTATAAAGAGGAGGCCTCGATTCATTTTCAACCATCACACAAGTCTGTATTCCCTATTTAGTCTGAATGTGGTCGTTTTAAAGAGTACATCCTCTAGCTACACGTATTCAAACAACATGCTTCCTCGACAGTGTTGTTGGCTATTCTTCTTCTGGAGAAGAGGAGCAAGTATATTAGGCTGAAGATGACGCCAAAAGCTGTGCTACGCTGGCAATAAAACCACTGATCATCTCGCTCAGTGTAGTTTTAATTTCCCATAAGTGTTTCCGAGGACTGATTTTCTATCCAGAGGGCAACACTGATGTGATCGGCTTTCCGAGAAGTTGAACCTCTTAAAATTAAACTGCAATGAGTGAAGATCTAAGGACGACTACGTCTGTTCTTTCAGCAGTCCTCTCTTACTTTTCTCCTTGTCTTGTATCAAAGATGATACTACGTCTGTTCTTTCAGCAGTCCTCTCTTACTTTTCTCCTCGTCTTGTATCAAAGATGATACTTGCCCCCGGACCCATTGACCGCTCTGTTTGGTACAGTTGATGGGAATAACCACGAAGGGAAAGCTGTCTCTCTTTGTATTCTATTAGCCAAGGGGCTCATATTACAATTTTGGAAACTGGAGACTGAACCTACCTTTGAAATGTGGTTACGGGATTTAGGGAATGTAATACATATGGAAAAGATTCAATACAATACCTCCAATAGAAGTCCAACGTTTTACAAAATATGTCAGCCGATACTGGATAAATGGTCTAGTGCCGCTTCATAACTGGGTTGACGATCTGCTGCTACTCTGTGCTGTACTCCACTCAATATTTATTTTTGGCTTAACTACACTGCTTGTAATGACTATATGCTGTCTTCCTATACATGTACCACCTAATAGGATTTAGTTTTATTATGTGTGTCTGTGAGTTAAGTTTGGTTTTGTCCTCTAAATTGGCCATCCCATTCAACAGTACAATGAATGTCATTGTTAGTATTGCTGTCTTTTTTATTAGATTTTTTATTGTAAAATAATAAACATATTATATATATATATATATATATAAAAAAGATGAGACTTGCTCTGCCTGTATCTCTGCTCTTGACGTATTACCCTTCTACATGGAACTAGATGTTAGCTGACAGCTGACAGTTCAACCCCACCCATCAGAGACTATCCAAAAGGACTTGTATGACAGGCCACTCACCGCAGGAACCTAAAAATAGGGAATTGGGGCTCAGGATTGACACTTATAAACTAGAGCGACACATCATAAAGTATCGTACAAAGTCATTGAGAGATACAAGAGAGTCTCTTGAGCTGAGCTGGGAGTACTCCGTGTGGATGCCCACCGTGATGTAGGGGGTTATAACCTGTTAGGGGGTTATAACCGGTTAGGGGGTTATAACCTGTTAGGGGGTTAAAACCTGTTAGGGGGTTATAACCTGTTAGGGGTTAAAACCTGTTAGGGGGTTAAAACCTGTTAGGGGGTTAAAACCTGTTAGGGGGTTAAAACCTGTTAGGGGTTAAAACCTGTTAGGGGTTAAAACCTGTTAGGGGGTTAAAACGTGTTAGGGGTTAAAACCTGTTAGGGGGTTAAAACCTGTTAGGGGGTTATAACCTGTAAGGGGGTTAAAACCTGTTGGGGGTTAAAACCTGTTAGGGTTTAAAACCTGTTAGGGGGTTATAACCTGTTAGGGGGGGTTATAACCTGTTGGGGGAGTCTCCCTTTTCCCCTCTGCCTGTTTTTGTCTCCAACCTCTCCCTATTCCCTATATTGTGCAATAGTTTTATAGTACACCCTGGTCAAAAGTAGTGCGCTATAATGTATAGTGAATGGTGAGCCATTAGAGTCTGCATATACTTAGCATGTGCCTGGGGGAATGACCTCAACACATTAACACATAACCAGGTGGGGCGATGTTTGTCGGCACATTAATAACTAGCAATTTACCTCATTTCCTTTGTCTCGTCATATTGTGTCCCTGGGGCCAATTCAATCCAGGTGGAGGAAATGTATTAATGTGATTGAACACGGAACAGGAGAGACCAGCACATTCACTATGAATGATTACATTCACATAAAGGTTATAATAATGGGGGTTAAAGCTACAATCCCAGATTTTGATCTTTCAACAAAACGGCAGCTCCACATGTTTTCGTATACAGCTAAAGGGGTGGAGGCCACCTTTTCCCTCCACTGCTACACATGTCCCCCCAGTGGAAACATTGCCGTTTCAAATGAAAATAACCATGGAACATATTCACATATCACAGATTGTACCTTTAACTGCAATTGGCTGTGTGGCCCAAAGACACCTGTCTATGTATGGACTCTATGTCTGTGTTCTGCTGTCGCCTGCCTCCCAGCTCTAACCACTGTCGTTACCAGCCCAATGTGCTTCCCTCTATTAGGGAACGGAAGGGAGAGGTTAGTGGGGATTGTTTTCCTTCTCTCTTGGCCCTTGAGGAATAGAGGCATGGGGAGTGTGCGTGTGTGTGTGTGTGTGTGTGTGTGTGTGTGTGTGTGTGTATGAGTGTGTGTGTGTGTGTGTGTGTGTGTATGAGTGTGTGTGTGTGTGTGTGTGTGTGTGTGTGTGTGTGTGTGTGTGAGTATGAGTGTGTGTGTGTGTGTGTGTGTGTAGGGGGGGGGGGTGTTCCACTGGGTTTCTAACACACACACACACACACACACACACGTCTTGCACTTGGTAGTCAGGAGTAGTTTCCAAGCAGTAGTGTTGTGAACAGTGTTGTACATTGTTTTGGGGATGGGACAGGTTGTCACTGTAAATAATTGTAATTGAATTACCTGTATAAGTAAAGAGGAAATACATTGTTTTTAAAAACTGTCCTCTTGGATTTAAATCTTCCCTTTTAAATGAGGCGTTAGTTATCACTACTACAGGACCTTCAGAGCCCCAGGTGGGTTATTCCTTAGGATAATGTTTTTTTTACACCTTTGTAGGGTCATTGATGTGATTTGTCATTGATGATTGATTTGTCCCAAGTAAGGAGGTACACTCTGCTCAGGTTACCATAGAAACAGCCAAACAATGCTACAGAATGTGGAGGTTCAAATCGGTGTGTGAGAGAGAGTGTATCTCTCTGTTTTGTTTTTTTGAGCTGTTTTGCAAGGAGGAATGGGAAAGAATTTCAGTCTCTCGATGTGCAAAACTGATAGAAACATACCCCAAGCGACTTAAGTTGTTGTTGTTGATTCTTCACAAAAAAATACAGTTTTATATCTTTATGTTTGAAGCCTGAAATGTGGCAAAAGGTTGCAAAGTTCAAGGGGGCCGAATACTTTCGCAAGGCACTGTATGTCCTCTAATGACACACTGACCCACACCAGACGGTATAGGAATGAAGCCACCCTGACACACACCAGATGGTATAGGAATGAAGACACCCTGACACACACCAGATGGTATAGAAATGAAGACACCCTGAGACACTCCAGAGGGAATAGGAATGAAGACACCCTGACACACACCAGATGGAATAGGAATGAAGACACCCTGACACACACCAGATGGTATAGGAATGAAGACACCCTGACACACACCAGATGGTATAGGAATGAAGACACCCTGACACACACCAGATGGTATAGAAATGAAGACACCCTGAGACACTCCAGAGGGAATAGGAATTAAGACACCCTGACACACACCAGATGGTATAGAAATGAAGACACCCTGAGACACTCCAGAGGGAATAGGAATTAAGACACCCTGACACACACCAGATGGTATAGGAATGAAGACACCCTGACACACACCAGATGGAATAGGAATGAAGACACCCTGAGACACACCAGATGGAATAGGAATTAAATAAGTATGTGTTTGTCACATAGAGAAAGAGATGAATATGTTAAAAAGAGAAAGCCAGAGATGGAGAGAGATAAAGCATCACTTCAGTTTGACTGGATGTGAACTCTCCCATCCTGTTCCCACATGAGAGAACATCTTGAGGGAAGTCACGCTATGAAGAAGGGCATGATATCTTATGAGAGAACATCTTGAGGGAAGTCATGCTATGAAGAAGAGTATGATTGCTTATGAGAGAAAGAGCAATCAAGCAATATAGTATGGAAATGACGTGTGTGAATAGTTACGACCAGACTACAGAGTATCAGACATTATCCTGATTGAGGTTTTTCACGCTCCACACCCCTCTAGTTGGTAGGGTCCACACCCCTCCAGTTGGTAGGGTCCACACCCCTTTATCTGGTAGGGTACACACCCCTTTATCTGGTAGGGTCCACATCCCTTTAGTTGGTAGGGTCCACACCCCTTTAGTTGGTAGGGTCCACACCCCTTTATCTGGCAGGGTCCACATCCCTTTAGTTGGTAGGGTCCACATCCCTTTAGTTGGTAGGGTCCACACCCCTTTAGTTGGTAGAGACCACATCCCTTTAGTTGGTAGGGTCCACATCCCTTTAGTTGGTAGGGTCCACATCCCTTTATCTGGTAGGGTCCACACCCCTTTATCTGGTAGGGTCCACACCCCTTTATCTGGTAGGGTCCACATCCCTTTAGTTGGTAGGGTCCACACCCCTTTATCTGGTAGGGTCCACACCTCTTTAGTTGGTAGGGTCCACACCCCTTTATCTGGTAGGGTCCACATCCCTTTAGTTGGTAGGGTCCACACCCCTTTATCTGGTAGGGTCCACATCCCTTTAGTTGGTAGGGTCCACACCCCTTTATCTGGTAGGGTCCACATCCCTTTAGTTGGTAGGGTCCACACCCCTTTAGTTGGTAGGGTCCACATCCCTTTATCTGGTAGGGTCCACATCCCTTTAGTTGGTAGGGTCCACACCCCTTTATCTGGTAGGGTCCACATCCCTTTAGTTGGTAGGGTCCACACCCCTTTAGTTGGTAGGGTCCACACCCCTTTACCTGGTAGTGTCCACATCCCTTTAGTTGGTAGGGTCCACACCCCTTTATGTGGTAGGGTCCACACCCCTTTAGTTGGTAGGGTCCACATCCCTTTAGTTGGTAGGGTCCACACCCCTTTATCTGGTAGGGTCCACATCCCTTTAGTTGGTACGATCCACATCCCTTTAGTTGGTAGGGTCCACACCCCTTTATCTGGTAGGGTCCACATCCCTTTAGTTGGTAGGGTCCACATCCCTTTAGTTGGTAGAGTCCACACCCCTTTAGTTGGTAGAGTCCACACCCCTTTAGTTGGTAGGGTCCTCATCCCTATATCTGGTAGGGTCCACACCCCTTTAGTTGGTACGGTCCACATCTCTTTAGTTGGTAGGGTCCACACCCCTTTAGTTGGTAGGGTCCACACCCCTTTATCTGGTAGGGGTGGATGAGCCAAAGACACTGCAGAAATGATGAGATGGTAAGGTATGAATTATTTACACACATCCAACTGTGTAGGCAGTTGTCACAGAACAGTTTGTGCTTTTACCTACTCCTGTGTCATTGTCAAGCTGAACATGTCATGACAAAGGCAGCTGTCACCAACCGGTCGACTGGTTCATCTCCAAGGCATTCCTAGTCGATCATCAAACATTTTTCTAAGCATTGTTTTGTTTTTGCGCTGTTGGCGGTAGGTGCACTTGATTCAGCTGCTCTAGCGCCGGGAAGGCAAAGTGTTCCCATGATGAGCTATTTCATGTGTCTGAAGGTAGAACTCCGCCTACCCGGCAGGCCCAGAAAACAAATCAAGTGCACCTATAGGCCTGCCGCTGGCCTATCAGATAGCTCAGATGACAGTTTATTCGAGCCATAGATTGTAAAAAGAATCATCACAGCAAAGTTGATACTGTGAGATTTCAAAACGTTTAAAACCATGACTAGAGAAAGACTCAACGAATACAGGAAAGAGCTGCTGTTTTTGTGAGAAAGTTCCTGTCTAAGTTGTTATTCAGCCCTGTCAGCCCTTTGCTCCAAACTTTTCTAAGCCATAAAATGCACGTCCTCCCTACTTCCACTCACACTATAACCAGCACTGCAGTTGCAATGAATGAGTGTAGCAAAGTGTTACGATATTAAAGCTTGCATTGTTGTGTCTTTTTTAATATCCAGGAATATTTCACTTTCTCTGGTCATAGGAGTAACACCATGAATTGATCCATGAGGCAGAAATAATGCAGTGTGACTTGAGTTTCACCATCAGCTGGAAGACGGTGTCCCCGTTTCTCAGCGGAGGGACGGTGTCCCCTTTTCTCAGCGGAGGGAGGGAGAGCTATGTGTAGCGTAGCGTAGCGTAGCGTAGCGTAGCTTAGCACTGGTGACTGCCAGTGTAAGCAGTTGAAAAAAACTGTAATCAATTATTTGGTGACGTGAATATATTTAGTCTAGTTTTTCAATTTTTTCACCATTTTTTATTTTTAGAAATTCACTGAGAAGGATGGTCCTCCCCTTCCCCCTCTGAGGAGCCTCCACTGTCTCACTGCTAACAGTGTGGCCACTGGCTACTAGCCCAGACCAACCATAGTTGCAGGTCAATTTAATTGGATCGTAATAGTACTACTGATGTTGCAGTTGATTGCTCCATGTTACTGTTGTTGTCATGGTAACATCTATAAAACATATTCATGTGATCCTGCAGTTGTTGTTTAATTAAACAATCCCTGTGTTCCACTGCTTCTGTTCTTCAGACAGATATCTCTGTGTGTGTGTGTGTGTGTGTGTGTGTGTGTGTGTGTGTGTGTGTGTGTGTGTGTGTGTGTGTGTGTGTGTGTGTGTGTGTGTGTGTGTGTGTGTGTGTGTGCGTGCGTGCGTGCGTGCGTGTGTGTGTGTGTGTGTATTTCTGCCTGTGTCTGTGTGTGTATTTCTGCCTGTGTGTGTGTGTGTTTGTTTCTGTGTTTGTGTATATGCATCTGTGTGTGTGTGTATTTGTGTGTGTTTGTGTATTTCTGTGTGTGTATATATACGTCTGTGTGCGTGTATTTCTCTGCGTGTGTGTGTGTGTGTGTGTGTGTGTGTGTGTGTGTGTGTGTTATTAGCTAAACTTTCACCTGCCTCCTCTTTGCTGCTTTCCTCTCAGCTAAATCTCATTCATTCTATCCCATAAAAAGGCATCAATGAACAAACAGGAAGCCGACTGAACTCCTCAAGTTCCTCCCCAAGCAATGGAGGTCTACAGGTAATCTAGCTACAGGTGCATCCAAGCCAAACGCTTTTACTGAACAAGTTAAACGTTTTACAATCTGTCTGGATTTTTTCTGTCATTTCTTTCCCTTTTGTCAAAGTCTGTTCTGTTGCTTTTCTGTTTTTTTTTCTTGCCATCAATCATTTCTAAGTTTTTCAAACGAATACATAAATAAATACGACGTTTACTAAAAAAAAAAGACATCAAAGATTAAACTATTTTCATGCTGAGAATAGCCTAGAGACACAGGTGAACGCTTCATCATTTCCTCTGATTTTTAAAATTTATTTAAAAACATTTGATTTCCTTCTGAATAACTGTGTGTGAATTTGCTCTGTTATTAGATGAATCATCAGTATCCTTTAATTCTATTGACTTTCTCTGCTGTGTTTCTTCTGGTAATTTCCAGACTGGAATTGCTTTCACATCTCAGTAACCCAATTTACTGATCAACACTCTGCTCTGGTACCAGTTAAATATAGGAGGAGTGGAGGGGGGGGGGAGGTCACCAATCACCACACACTAGGGATGAAACGCACGCACACGCACGCGCACGCGCACACGCACACGCGCACGCACACACGCACACACACACACACACACACACACACACACACACACACACACACACACACACACACACACACACACACACACAGAGAGAGAGGAAGAGGTGAGATATTTCACAAACAAGTGACAGACAAGACCCCTACTAGACCTGGAGAACAACCACCACTATCTGACAGACAAGACCACTACTAGACCTGGAGAACAACAACCACTAGCTGACAGACAAGACCCCTACTAGACCTGGAGAACAACAAACACTAGCTGATAAACAAGACCCCTACTAGACCTGGAGAACAACCACCACTAGCTGATAAACAAGACCCCTACTAGACCTGGAGAACAACAACCACTAGCTGATAAACAAGACCCCTATTAGACCTGGAGAACAACCACCACTATCTGACAGACAAGACCACTACTAGACCTGGAGAACCACAACCACTAGCTGACAGACAAGACCCCTACTAGACCTGGAGAACAACCACCACTAGCTGACAGACAAGACCCCTACTAGACCTGGAGAACAACAACCACTAGCTGATAAACAAGACCCCTACTAGACCTGGAGAACAACCACCACTAGCTGATAAACAAGACCCCTACTAGACCTGGAGAACAACAACCACTAGCTGATAAACAAGACCCCTATTAGACCTGGAGAACAACCACCACTATCTGACAGACAAGACCACTACTAGACCTGGAGAACCACAACCACTAGCTGACAGACAAGACCCCTACTAGACCTGGAGAACAACCACCACTAGCTGACAGACAAGACCACTACCTACTAGACCTGGAGAACAACAACCACTAGCTGACAGACAAGACCCCTACTAGACCTGGAGAACAACAACCACTAGCTGATAAACAAGACCCCTACTAGACCTGGAGAACAACCACCACTAGCTGATAAACAAGACCCCTACTAGACCTGGAGAACAACAACCACTAGCTGATAAACAAGACCCCTATTAGACCTGGAGAACAACCACCACTATCTGACAGACAAGACCACTACTAGACCTGGAGAACCACAACCACTAGCTGACAGACAAGACCCCTACTAGACCTGGAGAACAACAACCACTAGCTGACAGACAAGACCCCTACTAGACCTGGAGAACAACCACCACTAGCTGACAGACAAGACCACTACTAGACCTGGAGAACAACAACCACTAGTTGACAGACAAGACCCCTACTAGACCTGGAGAACAACCACCACTAGCTGATAAACAAGACCCCTACTAGACCTGGAGAACAACAACCACTAGCTGACAGACAATACCCCTACTAGACCTGGAGAACAACAACCACTAGCTGACAGACAAGACCCCTACTAGACCTGGAGAACAACAACCACTAACTGACAGACAAGACCCCTACTAGACCTGGAGAACAACAACCACTAGCTGACAGAGAAGACCCCTACTAGACCTGGAGAACAACCACCACTAGCTGACAGACAAGACCCCTACTAGACCTGGAGAACAACCACCACTATCTGACAGACAAGACACCTACTAGACCTGGAGAACAACCACCACTATCTGACAGACAAGACCCCTACTAGACCTGGAGAACAACAACCACTAGCTGACAGACAAGACCCCTACTAGACCTGGAGAACAACCACCACTAGCTGACAGACAAGACCCCTATTAGACCTGGAGAACAACCACCACTATCTGACAGACAAGACCCCTACTAGACCTGGAGAACAACAACCACTAGCTGACAGACAAGACCCCTACTAGACCTGGAGAACAACACCCACTAGCTGATAAACAAGACCCCTACTAGACCTGGAGAACAACCACCACTAGCTGATAAACAAGACCCCTACTAGACCTAGAGAACAACAACCACTAGCTGATAAACAAGACCCCTACTAGACCTGGAGAACAACAACCACTCGCTGACAGACAAGACCCCTACTAGACCTGGAGAACAACAACAGGAGAAACACTGATGTGTTACTGGAGGACAGGAGAAACACTGATGTGTTACTGAAGGACAGGAGAAACACTGATGTGTTACTGGAGGACAGGAGAATCACTGATGTGTTACTGGAGGACAGGAGAATCACTGATGTGTTACTGGAGGACAGGAGAATCACTGATGTGTTACTGGAGGACAGGAGAAACACTGATGTGTTACTGGAGGACAGGAGAAACACTGATGTATTACTGGAGGACAGGAGAAACACGGATGTGTTATTGGAGGACTGGAGAAACACTGATGTGTTACTGGAGGACAGGAGAAACACCGATGTGTTACTGGAGGACAGGAGAAACACTGATGTGTTACTGGAGGACAGGAGAATCACTGATGTGTTACTGGAGGACAGGAGAAACACTGATGTGTTACTGAAGGACTGGAGAAACACTGATGTGTTACTGGAGGACAGGAGAAACACTGATGTGTTACTGGAGGACAGGAGAATCACTGATGTGTTACTGGAGGACAAGAGAATCACCGATGTGTTACTGGAGGACAGGAGAAACACTGATGTGTTACTGGAGGACAGGAGAAACACTGATGTATTACTGGAGGACAGGAGAAACACGGATGTGTTATTGGAGGACTGGAGAAACACTGATGTGTTACTGGAGGACAGGAGAAACACTGATGTGTTACTGGAGGACAGGAGAAACACTGATGTGTTACTGGAGGACAGGAGAATCACTGATGTGTTACTGGAGGACAGGAGAAACACTGATGTGTTACTGAAGGACAGGAGAAACACTGATGTGTTACTGGAGGACAGGAGAAACACTGATGTGTTACTGGAGGACAGGAGAATCACTGATGTGTTACTGGAGGACAAGAGAATCACTGATGTGTTACTGGAGGACAGGAGAAACACTGATGTGTTACTGGAGGACAGGATAAACACTGATGTGTTACTGGAGGACAGGAGAAACACGGATGTGTTATTGGAGGACTGGAGAAACACTGATGTGTTACTGGAGGACAGGAGAAACACTGATATGTTACTGGAGGACAGGAGAATCACTGATGTGTTACTGGAGGACAGGAGAAACACTGATGTGTTACTGGAGGACAGGAGAATCACTGATGTGTTACTGGAGGACAGGAGAAACACTGATGTGTTACTGGAGGACAGGAGAAACACTGATGTGTTACTGGAGGAAGTTTACATACACTTAGGTTGGAGTCATTAAAACTTGTTTTTAAACCACTCCACAAATTTCTTGTTAACAAACTATAGTTTTGTCAAGTCGGTTAGGACATCTACTTTGTGCATGACACAAGTCATTTTTCCAACAATTGTTTACAAACAGATTATTTAACTTATAATTCACTGTATCACAATTTCAGTGGGTCAGAAGTTTACATACACTAAGTTGACTGTGCATTTAAACAGCTTGGAAAATTCCATAAAATGTCATCATGGCTTTAGAAGCTTCTGATAGGCTAATTGACATAATTTGAGTCAATTGGAGGTGTACCTGTAGATGTATTTCAAGTCCTACCTTCAAACTCAGTGCCTCTTTGCTTGACATCATGGGAGAATCAAAATAAATCAGCCAAGACTTCAGAATTTTTGTTGTTGTAGACCTCCACAAGTCTGGGTCATCCTTGGGAGCCATTTCCAAATGCCTGAAGGTACCACGTTCATCTGCACAAACAACAGTAAGCAAGTATAAACATCATGGGACCACACAGCCGTCATACCGCTCAGGAAGGAGACACGTTCTGTCTCCTAGAGATGAATGTACTATGGTGCGAAAAGTGCAAATCAATCCCAGAACAACAGCAAAGGACCTTGTGAAGATGCTGGAAGAAACAGGTACAAAAGTATCTCTATCCACAGTAAAACGAGTCCTATATCGACATAACCTGAAAGGACGCTCAGCAAGGAAGAAGCCACTGCTCCAAAGCCGCCATAAAAAAAGCCAGACTACGGTTTGAAAATGGACATGGGGACAAAAATCGTACTTTTTGGAGAAATGTCCTCTGGTCTGATGAAACAAAAATAGAACTGTTTGGCCATAATGATCATTGTTATGTTTGGAGGAAAAAGGGGGAGCCTTGTAAGCCGAAGAACACCATCCCAACCTTGAAGCAAGGGGGTGGCGCATCATGTTGTGGGGGTGCTTTGCTGCAGGAGGGACTGGTGCACTTCACAAATAAATGGCATCATGAGGAAAGACAATTATGTGGATATATTGAAGCAAGATCTCAAGACATCAGTCAGGAAGTTAAAGCTTGGCTGCAACTGGATCTTCCAAAAGGACAATGACTCCAAGCATACTTCCAAAGTTGTGGCAAAATCGCTTAAGGACAACAAAGTCAAGGTGTTGGAGTGGCCATCACAAAGCCCATAGAACATTTGTGGGCAGAACTGAAAAAGAGAGTGCGAGCAAGGAGGCCTACAAACCTGACTCGGTTACACCAGCTCTGTCAGGAGGAATGGGTCAAAATTCACCCAACTTACTGTGGGAAGCTTGTGGAAGGCTACCTGAAACGTTTGACCCAAGTTCAACAATTTAAAGGCAATGCTACCAAATACTAATTGAGTGTATGTAAACTTCTGACCCTCTGGGAATGTGAAAGAAATAAAAGCGGAAATAAATAATTATCTCTACTATTATTCTGACATTTCACATCCATAAAATAAAGTGGTGATCCTAACTGACCTAAGACATTTTTATTTTAACTAGGATTAAATGTCTGGAATTGTGAAAAACAGAGTTTAAATGTATTTGGCTAAGGTGTATGTAAACTTCCAGAGTTCAACTGTATCAGTAATTTTCCTTTAAATCCATGAATGGAAGTGAACAACACACCTGTCTACCTGTTAGGCACATTTCAGGAGAAAGGAGAGATAATTGGGAAGCCCCCTGTCTCACCTAGCCAACCGAGACTCTAATCTCATTTTTAAACAGTTTGTTCTGCTCTTTGTCACCCCAGAACCTGGAGTACTGCGTGCCGACTCACAGAACTGTTGGACAGTGATTGAATTATCCACATGAATCAATGTGGAGTCCTTTTAGATACGATTCTTCATCGTGGAAAGTGTGAACAAATGTTTATTTTGTCCTTTAAGAACTGGACGAAACAACTATAGTAGACACAAGCTCTCTCTCTCTCTCTCTCTCTCTCTCTCTCTCCCTTTCTCTCTCTCTCTCCCTTTCTCTCTCTCTCTCTCTCTCTCTCTCTCTCTCTCTCTCTCTCTCTCTCTCTCTCTCTCTCTCTCTCTCTCTCTCTCTCTCTCTCTCTCTCTCTCTCTCTCTCTCTCTCTCTCTCTCTCTCAATTCAAGGGCTTTATTGGCATGGGAAACATGTGTTTACATTGCCAAAGCAAGTGAAGTGGAAAATAAACAAAGTGAATTAAATAATGAAAATGAACAGTAAACACAAAAGGTCCACAAGACCAAATACATTTCAAATGTTATATTATGTGCAAATAGTTAAAGTATGAAAAGGGTCAATAAATAAACAAACATAAATATGGGTTGTATTTACAATGGTGTTTGTTGCTGCTGTGATGGCACACTGCTATTTCACCCAGTAGATATGGGAGTTTCAAAATTGTGGATCTGTGTAATCTGAGGGAAATATGTGTCTCTAATATGGTCATACATGTGGCAGGAGGTTAGGAAGTGCAGCCTGTCTTCTATTGACAGCCTGGTCTGCATAGGTATCAATAGTCAAAACGTTCCTTAAGTTCGGGTCAGTCACAGTGGTCAGGTATTCTGACACTGTGTATTCTATGTTAAGGGACAAATAGCATTCTAGTTTGCTCAGTTTATTTTTATGAATTCTTTCCAATGTGTCAAGTAATTATCTATTTGATTTCTCATGATTTGGTTGGGTCTAATGGTGTTGCAGTCCTGGAGCTCTGTTGGGTCTGTTTGTGTTTGTGAACAGAGCCTCAGGACCGGCTTGCTTAGGGGACTCTTCTCCAGGTTCATCTCTCTGTAGGTGATGGCTTTGTTATGGAAGGTTTGTGAATCACTTCCTTTTAGTTGGTTGTGGAATTTAACGGCTCTTTGGATTTTGATAATTAGCGAGAATTCTGCTTATATGTTGTTATAGTTTGTACACAAAATATATCTTTGCAAAATTCTGCATGCAGTCTCAATTTGGTATTTATCTTTTGTGAATTCTTGGTTGGTGAGCGGACCTCAGACCTCACAACCATAACGGGCAATGGGTTCTATAACTGATTCAAGAATGTTTAGCCAGATCCTAATTGGTATGTCAAATGTTATGTTTCTTTTTTTTGTTGCCCTGTCTCTCAGGTCATTCACAGCTTTGTGGAAGTTACCTGAGGCGCTGATGTTTAGGCCAAGGTATGTAACGTTTTTTGTGTGCTCTAGGGCAAAGGTGTCTAGATGGAATTTGTATTTATGGTCCTGGCAACTTTACCTTTTTTGGAACACCATTATTTTTGTCTTACTGAGATTTACTGTCAGGGCCCTGGTCTGACAGAATCTCTGTAAGAGATCTAGGTGCTGCTGTAGGCTTTCCTTGGTTGGGGACAGAAGCACCAGATCATCAGCAAACAGTAGACATTTGACTTCAGATTAGAGTAGCTTGAGCCAGGTGCTGCAGACTGTTCTAGTGCCCTCGGCAATTCACTGATATATATGTTGAAGAGGGTGGGGCTTAAGTTGCATCCCTGTCTCACCCCACGGCCCTGTGAAAAGAAATGTGTGTGTTTTTTGCCAATTTTAACCGCACACTTGCTGTTTGTGTACATGGCTTTTATAATTTATAATTTTATAACTCTACTCAGCAAATTGGATGCAGTCTATCACAGTACCATCCGTTTCATCACCAAAGCCCCATATACTACCCACCACTGCGACCTGTATGCTCTCGTTGGCTGGCCGTCGCCAAACCCACTGTCTCCAGGTCATCTATAAGTCTTCGCCAGGTAAAGCCCGCCTTATCTCAGCTCACTGGTCACCTTAGCAGCACCCACCCGTAGCACGTGCTCCAGCAGGTATATTTCACTGATCACCTCCAAAGCCTATTCCTCCTTTGGCCGCCTTTCCTTACAGTTCTCTGCTGCCAATGACTGGAACAAATTGCAAAAATCACTGAAGCTGGAGACTCACATCTCCCTCACTAACTTTAAGCATCAGCTATCAGAGCAGTTACAGATCATTGCACCTGTACGTAGTCCATCTGTAAATAGCCCGTCCAACTACCTCATCCCCATAATGTTATTTATTTATTTTCTCTCCTTTGCACCCCAGTACCTCTACTTGCACATTCATCTTCTGCACATCTATGGGGTCACATCGACTATTGTCACTACTAAACTATAGGATATGGGGTCACATGAGGCTCTCTCTTTATGGTCTCTCTTTCTCTCTGGTCTCTCTCTCTGGTCTCTCTCTCTGGTCTCTCTCTCTGGTCTCTCTCTCTCTGGTCTCTCTCTCTCTGGTCTCTCTCTCTCTGGTCTCTCTCTCTGGTCTCTCTCTCTGGTCTCTCTCTCTCTCTGGTCTCTCTTTCTCTCTGGTCTCTCTTTCTCTCTGGTCTCTCTTTCTCTATGGTCTCTCTCTTGCTCTGGTTTCTCTCTCCCTCTGGTCTCTCTCTCTCTCTCTCTACTGGTCTCCCTTTCGCTCTGGTCTCTCTCTCTCATCTCTCATTCTCTCTCATTCACCCTCTCCCACCAGCTTACACTCTTTCTATTTCTCTCTCTCTGTGTATTTAAAACAATTTGACAATGAAGGCTGAACCAGTGAAGTGAAACGGTGTGCCATTCAGTGTGGATTCCAGACTAGGTGGTAGTGATGGAAACACCGGAAGCAGAAGCAGGATATTTTTACCAGTGGAGGCTGCTGATTGGAGGACGGCTCATAATAATGGCTGGAACGGAGCAAATGGAATGGAATCAAACACATGGAAACCATGGAAACAATGGAAACTATGGAAACCATGTGTTTAGATGTATTTGATATCATTCCACTGATTCCGCTCCAGCCATTACCACGAGCCCATCCTCCCCCAATTAAGGTGCCACCAACCTCCTGTGATTTTTACACCCAAGGCTACGGGCCTAGAGCCAACTCCCGTGGATCTCTCTCTCTCACACACACACACACACACACACACACACACACACACACACACACACACACACACACACACACACACACACACACACACACACACACTTTAACGATTCAAGGACTGACCATCCATGATATCAAAATGATCATTTTAACCTTGTTTTAAAGCTATACAGTGTTTGTTTACATTTACGTTGTTCCTAAACGTTGGCGTAAAACAAACATGTTTTTTGTTCTGACGGGGTACGACTGTTGAACTAAGCTCGTGGGGCATTTATAAGTTATCTTCTTCAAGAATCAATGTATCATATCATAAATGTTTAAGTCCAAAAAATGGATGTAGCAAATTGCTGATTGCTCCTTTAAGCAATGGAGTTCCTATGGTGATTGTAAGGATATAAAAATTCCTTTTCAATGAATACCTGGGTTGAATTCTCACCAAATTGGAAGATCTTGACCGAGGGTACCTTGCGGATGTATCTCTTGATAAATAGGTGAACGTGGGAGAGGATAATGAAGGGGGGGAGCAAAGGGAGGGCCGGGAGTGGTACTCCACAATCAGGTTGTAGCGCTGGAACTTCCAGTAGGTGTTGCTTTGGCCCTGCACCTTGGAGAATGTGTAACTGTGTGGAGAGGGGATGAAGAGAAAGGATTCATAATTAACATAATGTGGTACACAATTGACAAAAGACGAGGCATTCTATTTAGCTGAAAATTATAGTAAAAATGTCAGTAAAAATTATATTGACAGAATAGATTTTTAGGAGACTGAAGATTCAAGGAGGTGATAGGGAGGGAGAGAGAAATAAAGGAGAGAAGAAAGATAGAGAAAGGAGGAAAAGAGAGTGTCCATCCTTTACCTGAACATGGCGATAAGTAGGTTGATGAGCAGGATGTTGGTGACCAGTAGGTAGATGACCAGTAAGACCATCACTAGCCAGTTAGTATAATGGCTCCTGCAGGGCTCCACGCCTCCCTCGATCAGCGTCACATTGTCAGTGCACTCCGTGTCCCACTCCTTCCTCACTACAGACACACAGACACACACACAGACAGACACAATATGGAGAACATGAGTAACAGAGGTTTGTAGACTTTTCCACACTGATCTTATCGAAAAGTTTGGCAGCTTTGAGTTGGAAAGCATCACATAATTTGTACGGACCTACACACACACACACACACACACACACACACACACACACACACACACACACACACACACACACACATACACACACACACGCCTCAAGCCAACACCTGCAGACTACAGGACTACAGCTGCTGGGTGAGATGGGGCTCTATTGTCTTTCACTGGGCTACTAATATAAACACCTGCCACTACTCTGAGTTATTATACACACACGCACACACACACGCACGCGCGCACACACACGCACGCGCGCACACACACACACACACACAGAGAGAAAGAGTCGATACGCACACACTGAGTGATTTTACCCACCACACTGTCTGAATCTTCCTGTCTCAAGGTTCAGCTCTCTCCCTCTCCGGTGTACAGATTTGTAATTCCTTTCGTTTAGCTCTTCCTTGTGTTGTTTTAATGAATACCAGTGAACACTATTCCACCTTCCTCCTGGCCAGCTTTCTGTTGAGGGATGCTCCTTTCT